>NW_015172578.1:370282-385954 GCF_001447785.1 Gekko japonicus
GAAAGAAGTAATAGGCACATAGATGAACAAAAACTATTGAGGAAGATTCAGCATGGGTTCTGTAAGGAATGATCTTGTCTCACTAACCTGTTAGCGTTCTTTGAGGGAGTGAACAAACATGTGGACAAGGGGGACCCAATAGATATTGTTTACCTTGACTTCCAGAAAGCTTTTGATAAAGTTCCTCATCAAAGGCTCCTAAGTAAGCTCAATAGTCACGGGATAAAAGGACAAGTCCTTTTGTGGATCAAAAGCTGGCTGATTAATAGGAAACAGAGAGTGAGTATAAATGGGCAATTTTCTCAGTGGAGGGTGGTAAGCAGTGGGGTACCGCAGGGATCAGTACTCAGTCCGATGCTTTTGAACTAGTTTATTAATGATTTGGAGTTGGGAGTAAGCAGTGAAGTGGCTAAATTTGCAGATGACATGAAGTTGTTCAGGGTGGTGAGAACCAGGGAGGATTGTGAGGCACTCCAAAGGGATCCAAAGGGATCTGTCGAGGATGGGTGAGTGGGCGTCAATGTGGCAAATGGAGTTCAATGTGGCCAAGTGCAAAGTGATGCACATTGGAGTAAAAAATCCTAACTATAAATAGACGTTGATGGGGTCTGAACTGGCATAGACTGACCGAGAGAGAAATCTTGGAGTCGTAGTAGATAACTCAATGAAAATGTCAGGAAGGGAATTGAAAACAAATCAGCTAGTATCATAATGCCCCTGTATAAATCGATGGTATGTCCTCATTTGGAGTACTATGTACAGTTCTGGTCACCACACCTCAATAAGGATATTATAGCATTGGAAAAAGTGCAGAAAAGGGCAACTCGAATGATAAAAGGGCTGGAACACTTTCCCTATGAAGAAAGGTTAAAGTGCTTGAGGCTCTTTCGCTTGGAGAAACGATGGCTGAGGGGTGACATGATCGAGGTTTATAAGATTATGCATAGGAAAGAGCAGGTAGAGGAAGAAGTACTTTTCTCCCTTTCTCACAATACAAGAACTTGTGGGCACTCCATGATATTGCTGAGTGGTCGGGTTAGAACAGATAAAAGGAAGTACTTCTTCACCCAAAGAGTGATTAACACATGGAATTCACTGCCACAGGAGGTGGCGGTGGCTACAAGCATGGACGACTTCAAGAGTGAATTGGATAAACATATGGAGCAGAGGTCCATCAGTGGATATTAGCCACAAGGTATAGATAGGAACTCACAGTCTGGAGCAGGTGATGCACTGTATTCTAGGTGCTTGGGGGGGACAACAGTGGAAGGGCTTCTAGTGTCCTGGCCCCACTGATGGTACCTGGTGTTTTTTGCTACTGTGGGACAGAGTGTTGGACTAGATGGGCCATTGGCCTGATTCAACATTGGCTTCTCTTATGTTCTTATGTTCTCTTATGACTGAAAAAATAGAGGTTCGTGGTTCATGGGTTTCATGGTTTGGTTTCTGCCCACCCCTAACATGCATCAATAATCACTGTCATCCATTGCCATCATATTTTCCCTCCTCCTCCTCCTCCTCCTCCTCCTACTACTGCTGCTGCTGCTGCTATTTGTTTGTTGATTTTGAACCACAATGCAGCAGAACATCTTCTAGTGACCTCTCACTTAAGCAGTCACCCTACATCTAGGGTTATTTTTGTTCCTTTCTCTTCCTTTGAAAACGGCTGGGGAAAAGTCTGAATATAAGTATAATGCCATTCAGCTTTCCCACCACACATTGTTTTGCTAACTACATATCGAAACTTCCAGAGCTAGCCTATCTACCAAACCACCTGCCTTCCTTTACCATCCCAGCTTCCTTTTTCTAGTGACATCACAGTTGCATCTCAGCAAGCTAAACTGATTTACAGAACCATGCCCTACTGCTCTGTGCGAGCCTACTCAACCCAGCAGTCATTTTGAAACAGAGAGGGGGGGGGGATGTGACTGCTGTGAGATACTGAAACCTGGCAGAACCAGAATGGATAGAATGTGCATTCTCTTCATGAAGCTTTGGTTCTTATGGATCAAATAATAAAAACTTTTCCAGAATGGCTTTATAAAGCCCTAAAAGAAAGCCCATCTTTAATATAGTGGTTCAAAGTAACATTCTCATTTTACAGTTCCAGTAACATAGCCATTGAGGTTTTCCTGTGCTCAGTTCACCACCAGCAGAGGGAGGGCCAAGACAAACTTCAGAACTGGTGGTTCCCCCACATACTTGAGTAAGAATAGGATGTTTCCATCCTCCACTGTATATTGATTCTTGCTATGCTACCAACGGTAAATCATTTGATGACATCATATTGTTACATTTAATCCAAGTACAAATAAGCGGTCCCTTCCATGAGGGCACATAAAATGGTCCATTTTGACTCACTCTGCAAACTGTTTATGAGTTGCTTGCAGCTTTCTGGGTTTTTACAAGAGAACATCCACTGTTCCTTCCTTGGCTTTGATCCAGACTGGACATGCTAACTTTGCCTAATTTTCAAACACGTTTGGTGAGAATGCTTTATAGTACACTAGTATGTGTCTTTCAACCAAGAAATTAACACCACCCTTTTTTGCTATTTTTTTTCCACTAGACAAATTAAACTCACTGTTTTATAAGCTTCTTCTAAATGGCAGAACAGTAACTTGTCTTTAGGTGTGTGCTATTTTTTTTTTTAACCAGTGTTTTTTGGTTCAGGTCTATTGGACCTGGAAAAAAAATGGGATTCCCAAAAAATCCCGTATCCAAATACTGATATGTTATTTGGATCTGGGATTTTCCAGAAATCCCAATTTTGGGGTTTTTTTAATAAACCCAAACTGAAATATGCTGTTAAAATGAAACAACACAGCCTGATCCTGGGACTGGCCTGGCTTCTCCTGCCACCTGGTTTAGACTCAGCAGCAGGAGAAGGTAGTACACAGCTGTGTCTGCAGGGAGCTACTGGTTTCCTGCAGGCACAGTGATCGTAGTTGGGCTGCTCTCTGTTGCTGCCCAGTTTAAACAGGGTGGCAGGAGAAGGCAGTGCAGAGCTACACTGTTGGGGGAGCTCTCAGCTTCCCACTGACCTAGCTGAACTTGGGCTGGCTTCTCTTGCAGCTTGGTTTAAATTGGGCTGCAAGAGAAGCCAGCCACAGCCCAAGGTGGTGGAGAGCTCTCAGTAAAGCCCTAAAAGAAAGCCCATCTTTAATATAGTGGTTCAAAGTAACATTCTCATTTTACAGTTCCAGTAACATAGCCATTGAGGTTTTCCTGTGCTCAGTTCACCACCAGCAGAGGGAGGGCCAAGACAAACTTCAGAACTGGTGGTTCCCCCACATACTTGAGTAAGAATAGGATGTTTCCATCCTCCACTGTATATTGATTCTTGCTATGCTACCAACGGTAAATCATTTGATGACATCATATTGTTACATTTAATCCAAGTACAAATAAGCGGTCCCTTCCATGAGGGCACATAAAATGGTCCATTTTGACTCACTCTGCAAACTGTTTATGAGTTGCTTGCAGCTTTCTGGGTTTTTACAAGAGAACATCCACTGTTCCTTCCTTGGCTTTGATCCAGACTGGACATGCTAACTTTGCCTAATTTTCAAACACATTTGGTGAGAATGCTTTATAGTACACTAGTATGTGTCTTTCAACCAAGAAATTAACACCACCCTTTTTTGCTATTTTTTTTCCACTAGACAAATTAAACCCACTGTTTTATAAGCTTCTTCTAACTTGTCTTTAGGTGTGTGCTATTTTTTTTTAACCAGTGTTTTTTGGTTCAAGTCTATTGGACCTGGAAAAAAATTGGGATTCCCAAAAAATACCGTATCCAAATTCCATTTTGACTCACTCTGCAAACTGTTTATGAGTTGCTTGCAGCTTTCTGGGTTTTTACAAGAGAACATCCACTGTTCCTTCCTTGGCTTTGATCCAGACTGGACATGCTAACTTTGCCTAATTTTCAAACACATTTGGTGAGAATGCTTTATAGTACACTAGTATGTGTCTTTCAACCAAGAAATTAACACCACCCTTTTTTGCTATTTTTTTTCCACTAGACAAATTAAACTCACTGTTTTATAAGCTTCTTCTAAATGGCAGAACAGTAACTTGTCTTTAGGTGTGTGCTATTTTTTTTTAACCAGTGTTTTTTGGTTCAGGTCTATTGGACCTGGAAAAAAAATGGGATTCCCAAAAAATCCCGTATCCAAATACTGATATGTTATTTGGATCTGGGATTTTCCAGAAATCCCAATTTTGGGGTTTTTTTAATAAACCCAAACTGAAATATGCTGTTAAAATGAAACAACACAGCCTGATCCTGGGACTGGCCTGGCTTCTCCTGCCACCTGGTTTAGACTCAGCAGCAGGAGAAGGTAGTACACAGCTGTGTCTGCAGGGAGCTACTGGTTTCCTGCAGGCACAGTGATCGTAGTTGGGCTGCTCTCTGTTGCTGCCCAGTTTAAACAGGGTGGCAGGAGAAGGCAGTGCAGAGCTACACTGTTGGGGGAGCTCTCAGCTTCCCACTGACCTAGCTGAACTTGGGCTGGCTTCTCTTGCAGCTTGGTTTAAATCGGGCTGCAAGAGAAGCCAGCCACAGCTAAAGGTGGTGGAGAGCTCTCAGGTTCCTGCCACCCCAGTTATCCATGGGCTGACTTCTACAGTCCTTTTAAAGTTTAAAGGGACTGCATAAGCCTGCCTGACAAACAGCTGCTTTCAGATATACCTGAAATCCCCAAATATATCCAGGATTTTCACAGGATTTGTTTCAGTTTCTCTGAGAAATCCTGGATACATTTGGGAAGCTGAAATATACCCCCAAAATACGGATAAGGTATGTTTTGGGTATATTTTCAGCTTGGGTAGATCCAAATGCACACCCTACTTGTCTTATTAGATATCAGTGCTACTATTCAGAATGGAAACAATGTAACTGGAAGTTTTTGGGTTTTTTACACTTTCTGGAGTTCATTAACTTTAAGCTATGGGCTGCTGTAGTTGAACCTGTTCTTACTTTTACTGAATGAAACACAGATGAAGCATTCAGAACTAATTGCCATCTATATATCAGGTGTGGCCCTCATATGTGGGGGGGCTGGAGATGTGGCAGGCCTGTTGATAGAGATAGGGAGCTATGTTGGGCTCGCTGGAGGCAAATGCAGTGGGAGGAGCTGGGTTAGGGACACGGTGATGGTAGATAGATACATCACATATGGACTCCACATGTTGGGGGGGTTTGGTGGGGGGGCAGACCAAGTGGGGGCTTGGCTGTTTTCCACAAAACATCAGGCCACAGTCACTGAACTGAATTGCCTGCCCTCAGCACTATCAGAAGAGGGATACCTATATATTCCCTACCCTCAATGTCTGTGTTCCTGCCAACTGAATGCAGTCAAAGCAGTGGAGCATGTGTTATTATACTGTCCATACTATAAGGATATCTGTTCCACTTATCTCACCCCTATTCCATCCAAGTTCCGAGGAAGATCTGAAAAATTCTACTCCTATCTCCTCCTTGCAGGCTGCTCCAATGCAACCTCTACCAAACCACAAACACAAATATATTGAGCAACCTGTTTGCATGAATAGCATCCCATTAACTCAACAGATTGCTTGATTTGAAAGTGAATGGCTGTAAATGTTGATCTTAAATTGTAAAACATGATTTTAAAAAAGTAAGGGACTCTGCTGTGATCCACTTTAGTCATTTGTACCAGGGAGAGCATTTGGAGCCTATTGTTGTTGTTGTTGTTCAGTCGCACAGTCGAGTCCGACTCTTTGCGACCCCATGAACAAGGTCCCGCCAGGCCCTCCTGTCTTCCGCCGTCCTCTGAAGTTTGCTCAGTTTCATGTTCGTTGCATCTATGACACTGTCTAACCATCTCATCCTTTGCCGTCCCCGTCTTCTTTGACCTTCAATCTTTCCCACCATCAGGGTCTTCTCCAGTGAGTGCTCCCTTCTCATTTGGTGGCCAAAGTATTTGAGCTTCAGTTTCATTATCTGGCCTTCCAGGGAACAGTCAGGGTTGATTTCTTTTAGGATTGACTGATTTGATCTTTTTGCAGTCCAAGGGACTCTCAAGAGTCTTCTCCAGCACCATAGTTCAAAAGAATCTATTCTTCGGCGCTCGGCCTTCCTTATAGTCCAACTCTCGCAGCCATACATGACTACTGGGAATACCATTGCTTTGAACATGCGGACTTTTGTTGGCAGGGTGATGTCTCTACTTTTTATCATGCTGTTTAGGTTCGCCATCGCTTTCCTCCCAAGGAGCAGGCGTCTTTTATTTTCATGGCTGCTGTCACAGTCTGCAGTGATCTGGGATCCCAGGAACGTGAAGTCTGTCACTACTTCCATGACTTCCCCTTCTATTTGCCAAGGAGTGGTGGGGCCAGATGCCATGATCTTAATTTTTTTGATGTTGAGCTTCAAGCCCACTTTTGTGCTCTCCTCTTTTAAGAGGCTCTTTAGGTCCTCTTCACTTTCTGCCATTAGAGTGGTATCATCTGCATATCTGAGGTTGTTGATCTTTTCCCCAGGAATCTTAATTCCCATTAGTGATTCATCCAGGCCAGCATTTTGCATGATGTACTCTGCATATATATTCAATAAGCAAGGTGACAATATACATCCTTGTTGTACTCCTTTTCCTGTGCTAAACCAATCAGTTGTTCCATATCCGGTTTTAATTGTTGCTTCTTGACCCTTATACAGGTTTCTCAAGAGGCATGTGAGGTGGTCTGGTACTCCCATCTCTTTAAGAACCTGCCTATTATTGTATGCCTATCTGTTAAGGCATTAAAGGTTTATACCCATTCCCTGAGTTTGGAGCTAACCTGGGGGACCACCTGGGAGTCAACCTGGGGGTTGGCAACCTTAGTTCCCTTGGAAGAAATGGCTGCTTTGGAGGGTGGAGTCTATGACATTATACCCTTCTGAGGTCCCTCTTCTCCTCAAACCCCACCATCCCCAGACCCATTCCCCAAATCTCCAGGAATTCCCTAACTTAAATTTGGCAACTCTACCTCCTTCCTACCCAACAGCCAACCTACCTTTATCTTCCCTCTTCCCTTTTGCAGTGCCAGTGGTTCTGCTGGGCACATTGCATTGGTTAAGCTGGGCTTGCAAAAATGCTTCCTTCCTTCAGTTTCTACTGAAGAGATTCTCTGATTTTGATTCCATTCTGTGGGGCTTCTATTGCTTTTTTTTGCTTCCCCTCTTCCATTGGAAACAATGGAGGATGGGGGCACCTTATTTGCAGAGCCATAACTCATACCCTATGAATTCGATCCTCACCAAACATGGAGGACAGGTGGAAGAGTGTCAGCCAGAAATCAGCTGTGAGTTTGGTGCCTCTAGCTTGCACAGAATCCATTCTATACACTCCTGAACCTCCTGATCCTGAACCAGTTATTTCTCCAGAAAACAGTTTCCTGGGGGCACCTTCTTTCAGGGGCTGTAAATGGGGGGGGAAGGTCTACCACATCATGAACCTCACAAACTGAACTGGTTTGTCTAGCATTAAAAAAACTGTGAAAGTCTGTGCTTCCCAAACTGCGCTTGCCATGAACCACAAACCAAACCGCATTTTCCTGGTTTGTGCCCATTCCTGGTATGTTTGACAGTTAACTACCCCAAATAATAGAAATGACACCTGTCACTTTAAGAATAGAATGCCCACTCAGTTGTCATGGAACAGCCTGGCCCTGGAGAAAGCCCTGACTCCTCTGATGAAGAACATCTGGATTCCGCGCTTATCAGCTACCAGCTAGCTTCAGGTGAGGAATCAGATGAGGAATCACAGTTAGGAGGCTATGATGTGTGTGCTTCATCCCCCCACCCAGAGCTGACAGTTCAGGGTCAGCCAGCTGCCCTTTCTCCTCCAGTATCCCCAGTCTACAAAAGAACAATGTCGGCACAGGTGTAGAGCGAATTTACAGTCCTGACTCAGGTCAGCACACCTCAGACCTCAGCACCAGCAATCAGTTGCAAAGGAAGGAGAAGCATCACCAAAAGAGACGTGAAGCAGCTGTCACAGGTGTGACATAGGGCTCGAAGTGTATAAAAGTATGGGGGAGGAGCCCTTCAGCATGGCTTCAACACGTTCCCTTAGACACTGACCTTCTGCTGTTGTATTGGTCTTACTTTCTGGAAAATTGATCTTGACCTGCTGAGACAACTCTTGTACAATTTATGGACTCTGTTTTTTAAACTCTGATATCCTGCCTCTTATAACCAACTCCCATTATGTGCCTGAGTAGGCTGGCACTTGCCTGAGCCAGTACAGGAGTTCTCAAAGGCAATTTGGGAGGCTCCTAGGCAACCAAAACAATATTGCAAATCCCTCCAAGCTTTGGCTTCTGTGAAGAAAAAAACTTGGGGGTGAGAGCAGTGGTGGACTGAGAGGCTAAAACAGGAGGACTCATGAGGCCTTGTGGACTCTGTGCAGCTTGGCCCAGGTACAGTAGCCACTATGCAACTCTTGCAACTTGGTCAGACTTATCCTGGGGGGATAGAACAACACTTTTACAAAGGAATAGGAATGCAGTCTATTGCAATATTTATTGTATGTATCACCTTGCTTTTACTGCACCTTTTTAACCCACTTTATGCATTATGGTATGTTATGACTTAGACAGTTTATTGTTTGCATTGTTTTCTTATTTTTATTTTTATTTCTGAATTATCATCATCATTATCATATTCATTGTCACCAAGGTGGCTAACATTTGAAAGCAGGGCATTGTAAAACAATAATAAATCCAATTTAAAATCAAATATAAAACAACATAGACCCAGTAATTAAAACATAGTATGGGAAGGAGAGGTCATTGAGGGAATATCAGATAAAACAAACAAGCAAAAAAATCTTCACCGACTAGTAGAAGACTTCTGTAATCCTTGTATTGCTGTGTTTATTGGATGTCCTATGCTGTCTGAATTAATTTTCTACATTTTCAATCTACCTTGAGTTTCAGTGAGAAAGGCAGGCTATAAATTAAGTAAAATACAAATAATAAATTAAAAATAAATATGCCATTTCAATGTAAAAGGTACAGTATTTATATCTATAGACACCCTAATAATGTTGAGTATTGTATATACTTTTACGGGAAAAATTCAGCATCAAGATCAAGAATCATGGGCTCCATCTAGGCTTACCAAGGTCTGGCGGGGGAATCGTATTTCTTGGCAGGAGCCTTACCGCGGGGACGGCTCCACGCGCTGCACCCGCCATCGCCAGGATGTGACGCTCTGCGTTGCTCTGGCAACGGGGCTGTTTGGAGTCCCATTGCCAGAGCGACGCGGAGCGTCACATCCTGGCGACGGCGGGTGCAGCGCGTGGAGCCGTCCCTGTGGCAAGGCTCCTGCCAAGAAATATGATTCCCCCACTGGACCTTGGTAAGCCTAGCTCCATCCGTACAAGCAAGAAGTAAAAAATGGCAATTATTTTCAGGTCAAAGAATCATTCCTTTAAAGGCACTGTTTAAATGCATTGTTAATGCTATACCCTAGTTTAAATATTCTATGTATAGTTAATCTTCATGTAATTGCCTTTTCAGTAAATGTATCCACTGAAAGATGGCTCAGTAAGTAAGAAAATGACCAAAGTCATTGCAAATGGCTAGACATTTTACTTCAGATGCTAGTGAATAATGTTCAAAGATGGAAAGATATATGGCTTTTCTAAGAAGTAGTGGCTCTAAAGTTAAACTCTGAGTTCCCAGATCACTCCTGTTTTACACAAATATAAATTAAACAGATAATAAGTAGAAGAGGAAATAAATATCATTAGTCAGAATAACCCCTTGAATAATGGACTAGGCCACCTAAAAGGTCTGCTTTGTTAGTTTAGCTTCAATAGTATATTAGTTGTTTTTAACCAGTCAGGTAATTGTAGATATTAAGCCTTTTATCCCTATAGAACGTATTTCTCATGTTTAAGATCAATTTCATATACAGTTCCACCACTTGCCTGCTAAAATAGATATCTACAATAGCAAGTATTGAATTTCTGAGAATTTTGGATCCAAAGATCAGATATGATATGATGGCAAATCCACATAGGAAAGAGGAAAAGTCCATTCCATTTACAGTAAACTGAGTAATAAACATTGTGAAAGGTCTTCATTCAATGGCCTGCTTGATTTTCCAGCTGAGAAGGTTCCCACTACGTTAGAAAAGATTCACTATTGGAAAAGATGAGATTTTAAATTATACCTTGAGATACCTTAACAAGCCATGCTTGGCATCACCTTCTAAGAATACATATATTTCTCAGAAATTGAAACCATATGGTAGCACCTTTTTTTCCCCTTAAGAGTCTGGTAACACTACTAGGTTTGGCTTTTTTTTTAACATTTGAGGTAACCATAATGCTTAGCTTGTGTTCCAAGACTAATATTCTCCATGTCCTAATGCTGTTAACCACAAGGGGCTGATTTAATTCGGGGCTTAATTGATTGTGTTTCTATTAATTGCATGTTTAGCCCCAAAGCAAATAAAATGGCTGTTTTTGGGTTGTATTCAGTTTTTATAATGAATATTTACTATGACTACTGCAAGACATTGCTAGAGACCTTATTCTAGTTTCAGGCTTGGAAATTACCCTATCCATAGCCTAGTAACTGTATCAATCCCAATTGCATGTCATTTCTCATTTTGTATCACTTGCTGCATAATTAGCAAGTTCCTTTTTATTAGGATTTTATGTACCTTTGAAGAATCAGATAGGCCTTCTCTATGCTGTCCAGTCAAACAAGTTGAGTTGTACCCAGAGAAAGACTGCTTTTGGAATGCACTCCCCTTTGAGGCTTACTTGACACCTAATTGATTATCTTTTAGGTCCCAGGCAATGATTCTTTACCCAAGTATTTGAGTGAAGGGCTCCATGTTGTTTTTATGACTGGTTTCTTGCCTGGAGACATTATTTTGGGCTGCCAAATATTGTTTTATGTTGGTTTTATGCCATAGCAGGCTTTTGTTTTATGGCTATTTTTATTATTGATAATATTTATGCTTGTTTTCATTAATTTATTGTGTTGTTTTATTTTGTGAATTGTCTCTGGACAGGCAGCATAAAAATAATCTAAATAAATATATACCATTATATACTTTACATTATTATAATGGTGACTTTCCCTGATTTCTCATGTTTTAAAGATGACCCTTGCTAGAAGAAGCAATTTCCTTAAATCTCCAGTTAAAGGATCTAAGTAGATAAGTGTTGGGAAATCTTTCTCTGTCTGAGTTCTGAGAGATCTGCTTTTAGTCATAGAAGAAAATAATAAACCAAATGGACCAATTGGTCTAACTCAGGATAAAGCAACTGTACATCTTCATATCTGGCTGTGTCTTCTATAAGAAGGAATTATTGTTTCACAATAGGTTATATGGTTTGGATACAGAGGGTCCCTACAGCTGCATAAACACGGAATAGTAGTCTGCCAGAAATCATATTGCCAGTGTTATTAGGCTTTTCTTGAATTGCACTCTTGCATTTTTAATTGAAGCAGTGTCAGTATAAAACTGTTCTTTGTACTTGTGTGACCTTTCCCCCCAAAATTCAAATTTCTTACGGAATTAACATTCATTCATGGTATCCGCACTATTTATTTTAATTAAAAGAAGGTCCATGATATATTTCTTTGCCTGAAGAACTCTGCTCCCTCCATCAGAATGAATGTGGGAATCTGCAAATGCAAGAGCTTGATGGGTTTTTCGAAACACAAGGCTGTAGATTGTGAAAGTTATGTTTAGTTAGGAAAGCAGCTTCTGAATAAATCAAGGAATTAGAGAGCACAGGTCCTGAGCCAGCAGAATTAGATGGCAGAAGGATTCTCCTTATCTGGCACACATCCAGGAAGGAAGGGCATCTGAGACTCTGAATATACAAGGGACTTCTGGAAGAAATGCAGTCAGCCGCAGTGAGATGGATGCACATGACACATGTCTAACTTGCCCTATTTGGGCAAGCTTATAGAGAGGGCAGTGGCGTTACAGCTACAGAGCTTTCTGGAGCATGCTTCCATCCTTGATCCCTACCAGTCCGGCTTTTGCCCAGGTCATGGGACGGAGACTGTGCTGGTCGCCTTGACTGACAATCTCCGTAGGCATCTGGATCAGGGCGGTGTGGCAACACTGGTGCTGTTAGATCTGTTGGCCGCATAAGATACGGTCGACCACCAGTTGCTGACCCACCGCCTCACCAACACAGGGATTCAGGGGCTTGCCCTTCAATGGTATGCCTCTTTTCACCAGGGTCGGGGATAAAGGGTGGCGATAGGGGACCAGCGGTCCCGGAGACATCCCCTTGAGTGTGGGATGCCTCAGGGGGCCGTGTTGTCCCTGATGTTGTTTAACATTTACATGTGCTCCCTTGCCCAGATTGCCCAGAGTTGTGGGCTTGAGTGCCATCAATATGCTGATAACACCCAGCTCTATCTGATGCTAGGTGGCCGGTTGGACTCTACTCCCAATGACCTAAATCAGGCGTTACAAGCTGTGGCTGGTTGGCTCAGGCTGAGCTGGTCGAAACGAAACCCGGCAAAGACAGAGGTCCTGGGCCTGAGTCGGATTGGCTCAGGGTTGGGGCTCCCTCTCCCAACCTTTGATGGGGTGCCTTTGGTACCAGCGTCAGAGGTTAGGAGTCTTGGGGTGCGCCTGGAATCCTCTCTAACGATGGAGACTCAGGTGGCAGCCACTGCCAGGGCAGCCTTTTATCATCTTCGGCTGGCTCAGCAGTTGGTCCCCTACCTTAGCCATGAGGACCTGGCCATGGTGATCCATGCGACGGTTACCTCAAGGCTAAACTACTGTAACGCTCTCTACATGGGGCTGCCTTTGTTGCAAATCCGGAAGCTGTAGCTAGTGCAGAATGCTGCAGCCAGGCTGTTGATGGGCCTCTCAAGGAGGGACCACTTTCAGCCTGTGCTGAAAGCGCTGCACTGGCTGCCGATAGCATACTGGATTCGCTTCAAAGTGCTGGTTTTGACCTTTAAAGCCCTTTATGGCCAGGGTCCAGCCTACCTGAGGGACTGCCTTTCTCCATATGTTCCCCCAAGGGCACTATAGTCGGGGAGTCGTCATCTCCTGGAAATTCCCGGCCCTAGAGATGTTAAATTTGCGGTGACCAGGACCAGGTCATTTTTGGTGGTGGCTCCTACCTGGTGGCAGGAGCTCCCGGAGGAGATCCGGGCCCTGTGGGACCTTTCTCAGTTCCGCAGGGCCTGCAAGATGGAGCTCTTCCACCAGGCCTTTGAGTAGGAGCCACCACCACCACTATTCCACCACCACCCCTATGCAACATCATGATTGTTTGGATCCCACTGGAGGGACGAGGCATCCAGGCATGATTTGGATGACAAGATTTCAAGAAGCTACCATGGAGGTTAAGATCTACCCATCTTGGTTAAACTTGTAAACTTGTATTGTAAACTTGTTATTGTATTTTATTGTATTTTATTGTTTTATATTATGTGTTTTATTGTTATAATCTTGGCACATAGTGCCCCTGTAAACCGTCCTGAGCCTTCGGGGTAGGGCGGGATATAAATTCAAACATAAATAAACAAACATGAAATCCATGACCTCATGAATCAGGGTAATGGAAATTGTATTAACTTCAGTAGTTTAAGGAAAGTAACACATCCAGTTTCTAATAAACATTTTTGTCATTGATACAGCAGCCCCCAGCTAGAAATGATACAAGAGGCAAAAAAAGAGCCGTTAATGTTATGAGGCTGCAAAGAAGGCAAAGACTGTTCCTGGATGCTTTAAACCTAGGATAAGGACATAGTTGTATTAGGTGCCAAGCACTAGTTATGATGTGTCATATGGAATACTAAGTTTAGTTTGATGCATCCATGTTTTTAAGGGATATCCTCAAACAATTGGAACAGCAGCACTTTCTTCAAATATCCACAGTACAGTCACAATCATGCTCCTCTGCTCGTGAAAGGAAGGATTTGTGTTGGCTTCGCCCACAGACAATAAGAATCAGAACACTTTTAAGGAACCTGGGGGAAGAAGATATAAAAATATGAAACTTGGGGGTACAGTTAGTATGTGAGAAGCATTGTTGCTGTCTGGAAACATATATACCAAGATCTTAAGCTGCCTGAGATGGCAGACATTTCACCACTCACATTAACCCTAGATAAGTAAATCCAGGTATGTGAAATGAGTAAAATAATTTGTTCATTTAGCTAAATATTGCTTATCCTGACAGCTGTTCTATAGGGTCTACAGGGTCTCCGGCAGCACAAACACTTTCCCAACCTCTACGATCTGAGATCCTTTAACTGGAGATGCCAGGCATGGGACTCAAGACTTTCTGCACATTCAAAGTGTATGCTCTTGCATTAACCAGCAACCCCTCCCAATTTCTTTAATTTGCTTTGTTTTAAACTATGCAACAATTTTATACTGACAATGGCCTCCATAAAATTTTGCATTCCTAAGATGCATTTAAAAGAGCATTAAGTGAAAATGACAGGAATAAGGTAACCCAACATAGTAATCCTAATGGCAAGAATTTTTATATTTCAGAAGCCAAGTATGAAAAAAACTCCACTGAATTGCAAAAGACATTAATAATTATGGGAGGAAGGGAGCAAGAGTGAACGTGCTTCAATTCAACTGCACTGCAGATTAGCTTGGCTGGTTTTCCTTTTAAATTATGATTGCATCATTTACTCCACAAAGCCTCTAAGAGTTATGAGGAAGACTGTCTGAATTTATGCTTAAAGTTCTGCAAAGCTGCTGGAGGAGACACAGGGTTGAAAGGTGGCTTCAGAATTTTCCATATGCATTTTTAAAAAGTGAATCCTTAAAAGTAAATACATTATTAAACCTAGATTTTGAGATGTGAATCACAAACATGCCTTCAGTGGCCATCAGTTCTTAAGAAGATCAAAAAAGATTTTAAATAACAATAATAATAAAAAAATACTCCCTGAAAGTATTTGGTATGAGTTGAGAGGAACTAATAAGCACACCCCATGTTGTTATTGCATTGTTCTGGTCAAGAGACTGCATCCTTAGAAGCTTCACTTGGAAATTTTTTGGTTTTTTAAAGGAATCACTGGATGTATTAAAACTTAAGGTATTCAGTATGCTGAACACAAGGTCAAGCTAGACTTTTCAAGCATTAATGATTTGCTAAGGGCCTCTTCACATGTTATGGTTTCTAAGGACTTTGATTTGAAAAGAGAAACATAGAAAGATAGACCTGGATCTATCAGATAGCTAGGATTAATTGCCACCCTATGACAAATCTGGGTAAATTGCTATATAATGTATGAAATGACCCTAAGATAAATGGGGCCAGAATGTGAATGATGATGACTAGGTGAAAAGTGGAAGAATGAACACAAGACACGGGATATTAAGTAAACACAGAGAGGTGGGCCAAGGATTTTTTTATTCATTTATTAGATTGTTTTAACCGTTGGTCACTCATGGATCTCATGATGACTTACAATATTAAAACCATAAAAAGAAGAAGAAAAACCCATAAAAGAAGATAACAAATATCAAATATTAAGATTAAATGTTAAAACATGTGACTAGCACTATACCATTAACAAAAACAATCCAAAGTGGATGGTCTCTCCTGCTATGTCCCCCAAAGAGCACTGTGCTCTATGGATAATAATCTCCTGCCAGTCCCTGGCCCGAAAAGCATGTGTTTAGCCTCA
>NW_015172578.1:385997-398918 GCF_001447785.1 Gekko japonicus
TGGAACGCTCTTTCCAGATGAGATCCAGGCCCTGCAGAATCTGATGCAGTTATGCAAGGCCTGCAAGACAGAAATGTTCTTCCAAGCCCGTGTGTGAGGCAACAAAATTTCCATCTGAATTAGCCTCCTCCAGCCACTTCTCCGCCATCTACCTCATCACTTTATCGATCAGCACACAGGTTGCACTACTTCACTTGGATAACTTATGCAACTTGTGCCTTATAGGGAGTGTGGGGGGTTGTAACAGGAGAGGTGGTCCCATATGCATGAGGATTCATCACGGGCTTTAAAGGTCAGGACCAACACCTTAAATTGAATCAGGAGACTAATCGGGAATCAGTGCAGCTGCTGCAAAACTGGAGTGATATGAGCTGACCATGATGTTCCGATCAGCAACCTAGCAGCTGCATTCTGGACCAACTGCAGTCTCCAAAGCATTTTCAAAAGTAGTCCTACACAGAGCGAATTACTGTAGTCTAATTTGGAGGTGACCATTGCATGGATCAATGTGGCAAAGTCCAACCTAGACCAATAAGGAGCCATCTGGCAGATCTGGAATAGGTGAAAAAATATCAAGGTTGCTATCATGGATACTTATTTATCCAATGATAATATAGAATCCAATCATAACCAGAGGCTCCTTACAGCTGGACACCATTGAGTCTCGGAAGTGACTCTCCAGCTAGCATCTCAGTCTTTCCCAGGCACACGACCTCCATCTTGGATGGATTCAACTTCAGCCAACATTCCCTTAACAATTGAACTACCTCATCCAGGCCCTTGGATAGTGCTAAGAGCTCTGCTGCCAATTGCTTATCCAACAGGAGGAAGAGCTGAATATCATCAGCATATTGATGGCACTCTACTCCAAACGCCCTGAGGATCTTGGTAAGAGGGTGCATATATGTGTTAAATAATATCAGAGAGAGGATCAAACCCTGTGGAAACCCACAATTCAGGTCTTGCTGGGAAGACCTCTCCTCCCTGATAGCAACCCTTTGAGAGCATCCCTGGAGAAATGAGGAGAACCAACTAAGGGCAGTGCACCTAGCTTCCAGGGAGGCCAGGTGGTTGATCAAGATCAAATAGTCAACTCTATCAAAGGCTGCTGATAGATCCAGAAGGATCAACAGTGCTGGCTTTCCTTTATCAAGAAATAATAAGAGATCATCAGCCAAAGTGACCAGTGCTGTCTCAGCCCCAAAGCCAGGTCTGAAGCCTGATTGAAAAGGATTGAAGACAGATGTCTCATCCAGGAAGACCTGGAGCTGCTCAGCCACTGCTCACTCACTTGTGTTCCCCAGGAAAGGTAGATTATACACTTTATGGTAATTGGTCAGTTCCTTTTTATCTAGGGAGGTGTTGTGTAACAAGGGAGACCGTGCACGTGGTCGGGCTCGCACGTGGCCATGTGGACAGGTTAAGCTTCGCATCCAAAGACAATAGAAGCAGAGGATCCAAGAGCTAGCCAATCAGCCAGCCCAGATCCTAAAAGGAAACAATGGTGGGAATTGTTTGTAAATAAACCTATCACGGGTGTGTGTGTTGGGTGTGGTTAAGAACGGATCCTGTGTGTGTGTTGGGTGTGGTTAAGAACGGAATATAAGCGAGCCATGGGTCTCGCTAGTTATCTCAAGTTGTCCTATGCATGAATAAAGTATGAGCTGAAATCACTACGCTATGCCTCAGTCTCAGTACTTTATAGGAGGGCTTCTTTATCAAAGGTCTAACAATCATTTCCTTAAAGGAGCTGGGGAAACAGCCCTTTAAGTGTGAGAGACAAATTAATTATCTATCTCAATGAGCCACTTTGTTGCATGATTTTACCAGTCACAAAGGACAAACATCCAAGGAGCAGGTTGTTGGGTTCATAAATGTCAGGACTACGCTAATATCCACAAGGGTGAGCAGGCCAAAAGAGTCCAAAAAAAGAATCAGGTGGTGCAAGCAGAGCCTCCATCCCATTACGGAGGTCCTGGGCCTGAGTCGGACCGGTGTGGGATTGGGGCTCCCTCTCCCAACCTTTGATGGGGTGCCTTTGGTGCCAGCGTCGGAGGTTAGGAGCTTGGGGGTGCGCCTGGACTCCTCATTAACAATGGAGGCCCAGGTAGCAACCACTGCCAGGGCGGCCTTTTACCATCTTTGGCTGGCTCGGCAGTTGGTCCCCTATCTCAACCGTGAGGACCTGGCCACAGTGATCCATGCGACAGTCACCTCAAGGCTAGACTACTGCAACGCTCTCTACATGGGGCTGCCTTTGTCGCAAATTCGGAAGCTGCAGCTAGTGCAGAATGCTGCGGCCAGGCTGTTGATGGGTCTCTTGAGGAGGGACCACATTTAGCCTGTGCTGAAAGCGCTGCATTGGCTGTCAATAGCGTACCGGATTCGCTTCAAAGTGCTAGTTTTGACCTTTAAAGCCTTAAATGGCCAGGGTCCAGCCTACCTGAGGGACCGCCTTTCTCCATATGTTCCCCCAAGGGCACTTCAGTCAGGAGGGAGGCATCCCCTGGAAATTCCAGGCCCGAGGGAAGCTAAATTTACTGTGACTAGGGCTAGGGCATTTTCGGTGGCGGCTCCTACCTGGTGGAAAAAGCTCCCGGAGGAGATCCGGGCCCTGCAGGACCTTTCTCACTTCCGCAGGGCCTGCAAGACGGAGCTCTTCCGCCAGGCCTCTGGATAGGAGCCGGCGCCATCACTATTCCATCTGCACCCCCTATGCCCTAGCGAATTAACATCTAATTGCCTGGCCCCCCCAAGGGTGGAGTGTGGCACTGGACATGGCTCTGAGGATGATATTGTCGGTAGCTATGTGAGGTTAAGATCTTCCCTTCTTGTTGGAAATTTGCTGTAAATTGTTTATATTTTATTGTAATTTATTGTTTTAAAATTATATGTATTGTTTTAACTCGGCACGTTGTGCCCCTGTTAGCCGCCCTGAGCCTCCGGGGTAAGGCGGGATATAAATGTAAATATAAATAAATATAAATAAATTACTGTTGTCAAGTTTGGTGATCAACTCTAGGTGGAGCGTAAAGACCTTATCCACAAAAAAGGTAACAAATTAATCATAGCTGCAGGCCAAATCAGTATCAGTTTTAAGACACTCCAAAGGAGTGGTCAACTGTTGAACCAATCTGAATAACTGAGCTGGTTGCAGGCTAGTGGATGCAATGGTGGCAGTGAAATAATCCTTTTTGGCGCTCTCACTGCCACCTCATAGGCCTTTAATAGGGCTCTATAGTGTGCTCAAACAGCTTTGCCCTGAGTTCATTGCCAAATCCTCTCTAGGTGTATGAGCAACCTCTTAAGATCTCTTAGACTCTCATACCAGGAGCCACAGAGACATGAGGGTGTAGAGGGTGTCGGGGAGCAATCAAATTGATAGCTTCCTGAAGACCTCTATTCCAGATCTCTGTCAGCTCATCAAGGGAACTGCTGGCAGGTCCAGATAAATTCCACGGACCATTTTGGAAATCATCAGAATTCATTAGTCTCCATGGCTGAGCATAAATATGCTCATTGCCCCTGCAGGTCAAGCCCACTCTTACAAGGAAGTGATCTGACCATGGCACCATTTCACAAACAACAGTGCTATTTAGATCAGGACATATGCAAAAGATAAATTCTAGCATGTAGCCTGCTTCATGCATGGGGTCAACACAACCTGGGAGAGTCCCCATGTTGTCATGGCAGCAATTATGTCTGAGGCTGCACCAAGTAAGGAAGTCTCTGCATGGATGGATCTCCCAAAAACAACAGTCTAGGGAAACACAGTGTTCACTCAGCCACCACCTCTGACAGCCTAAGAAGGGGGTTTGCTGGTTAGCTGGGTGAATGGTATACTAGCAGGACTCCCATTTTATCCCCAACAACCCAAACCAGGCCAACACATTCAAGGCCAGTAATGTTTGGTGCAGGGATCCTCTGGAAGAGAAGGATGAATGCTATTAACAAGGATGAATGCTATTAACAAGGCACACATGAAAATGCATACACTTGTACAAGGTTTAATGGTCAGAAGGTCAGAGAAGATTAGGGATTTTGTAGTGACATTGCCTTCTTGCTGCAAAGTCACCTGGGTATGGTGAGTTGGAAAGGATAGGTGATTAGGAGCCCAGGCCCAAGCTGCCCATGACGGTGAGCCTGGCATTCAGCTTGTATGTAAGAGAAATTGTGTAGTTGCCAATCTCATGTGTAGTGGCTGAAATATGTTCACTTGTGTGGGCCTGGAGTCAGCCAGCAGCAAGAGACAGAAAGAGGGCATAGTCAAAGGGGTTCAACTGGGCAGCAGCAGGCAAGGCTAAGTTGGGAAAGAAAGGTAGTGTGGGGAAAGAGGTCACCTGATCAGCCTAGAGCAGAAAGAGCACAGAATATGCTTTCCACAGAATGTGCTTTCCACTGAGACATCAGTGCTGGGTGAGAACATACATTTATTTATTTCATTTTATTTTCATCCTGCCCTCCCTGCCGGGGCAGACTCAGGGTGGCTTACAACATATATGCAATATAGTAAAACACACAGTATTTAAAACAGATAAAACAGTTAAAAGCATCACAATTTCAAAGTGCTAGCAAGCACGGGTAATAGACGATTGTGGCATTCTTTCAGCATCCAGATGACAACCACCACCATTGTCCAGATCCTTGACAGGCTATTAGATGCTGATTTGTCACTGATGTTGGTACTAGTATTGGAGCCAGGGCCACAAAGTTAGCAGTGGCACCCTAATCGAAAGCCTGGGGGAAGAGCTCCATTTTACAGGCCCTGTGGAACTGTAAAAGGTCCCGCAGGGCCCTGATGTCCTCCGGGAGCTCATTCCACCAGTATGGGGCCATCACAGAGAAGGCCCTGGTCCTCGTCACAGCTAGCCTGGCTTCTTTAGGGCCTGGAAGGGCCAAGTGGTGTTGGGACCCTGATCTTAGTGCTCTCTGGGGAATATGTGGGGAAGAACAGTCCCTTAGGTAAGTAGGTCCCTGACCATATAGGGCTTTAAATATAAGAACCAGCACCTTGAACCAAATCCGGTATGATATAGGCAGCCAGTGCAGTGCTTTTAGGGCAGGCTGGATGTGCTCCCGCACAGGGAGACACAGCAATAGCATTGCCGCTGCATTCTGCACCAGCTGCAGCTTCTGGATTTGGGACAATGTAGAGAGCATTGCAGAGCCCCATGTAGAGAGCATTGCAGTAATCCAATCTCGAGGTGACCATTGTGTGGATCACTATTGCCAGGTCATTGTGTTCAAGCAAAATAAGGAGATCTCACAAACAGATAGAGGCTGTGATCAGGTGTGCAGTTTAATCCATTGCTGTTCCCTTATGGATTTAAAATGCACGATTAGACAGCAACATCTGTCTGTTGTGCCCCAGTAATCTGTGTCCCATTCCCTCCTCCTTTACTGCATGTTTATTTGATACCTGTGAAAGTCTGGTCCTTTTTGGCTGAGCTGGTTTCAAACTGGATTTCCTGTTGTCTGATCGCTCTGTTGCCAGCCAAGCCATCAGACAGGTCTGACTGGTCTCTTGTTTTTCAACAGCCACTTTTTTTTTACTAGTTAGTGCTCAACTGCATATTTGCATCTCTCTCTCTCCCCCCCCCCTCTCCCAGAGGGGTTGCTCTAAACTTTGTTTTCTTCTTTAAAAACTTGCAAATAAATAGTTCCCTGTACTTCAGCTTTTTCCTGTGCTTTGGGGAAGGAGTAAACTGAAAAGTTTAGACAGGGAGGCTACATGTCCCAGCAGGCTGATCAGCGCTTGTGCACATGCCCAGAGGACAAACTTTTTTTAAAAAAAAATGGCCAACAGCCCCATGAACTACATATCCCAGGAGGCATAGCAGTGCTTGTGGGCATGCTCAAGGGGGAAACTATTTTTAAAAATAGCCGACAACAACACTCCTTGGCTACTGGGTCTGATATGTGTCTGATTGCTCAAGAACGGGGTAAAAATGCTTAAAGTCTGATTAGTATTCTCTGTTTCAAAATACTCTGGATCAATTAGAGATGGGGCAACAGCAGATTCAAATGCACATCTGACCACACACAGAGATACCAAGAGGAAAAGACTGGACACGATCCAGCCAAAGTCAAGCCGTAATGTCTGAAAGCAAAAGTGACTTTGCTGATATGGGTATGATGGAGACATTGACCAACCAGAACTGTTAGCCTATGTTCACAATTTGTGCATAGGAGCATCTGATATGAGTCCATCTAATCCTGAATAAAGTATGTGTGTTACAAAAATGTAATCCATGGACAAAACTCACCAACCAGCATTCCATCAAAATATTGGCTCCCAACTTTGTGATTAATTGTGAATGGACAAAGCAGATATAGCTACATTAATTAGTACTAGTGCACTAGCCATCTGGAAATGAAAGAGGAAAAGAAAACCAGCTGAGTTGCAGATTCACCCAAGAGATCCCAGCATATCCTGTTAATACATTCATTCTAGAATAGACATTCTTGAATGAAATTAGTAGAATAAAACCAGCTCTAGTTTAGTGATAAACCTTTCTATTTTTAAAAATCACTGGTTTGAGACCCTGCAGGGGAAACTACAGGGGAGCTAACTGTGGAAAGTAACATCACTATGACTACATTTCTATCCTTATGGCTGTTCATTCTGTTGATCCAATGCTTTTATCACAATTTCTGGGTTTCCCTATGTAATGTGTTCTATCTTTTATTCAATTTTAAGACCTTATCTGTTCCTATAACACATTCTGTTTCCAGACTACATAGCCTAACTATAATGACCTGCATGTTTTTCCTAAAAGAGGCTTCTATTTTGCTTATTAATAAGATTATATTATGAACAGGGTCTTCTGCCTGTTGTTGTTGTTGTTCAGTCGCACAGTCGAGTCCGACTCTTCGCGACCCCATGGACGAGCTCTCTCCAGGCCTTCCGGTCTTCTGCCGTCCTCTGAAGTTGACGCTTGGGTGCGGTGCACCTCCGCGCCATCGAGGTCTGCTGGCATGGTGATGGCAGCGTGGTGCTTTGTGTAGGCTGCTGGGTGGGACCTCTCCCATGTGGTGGCAGTGGCGATGGCCGTACAAATGTACATGGGCTTTCTCTCCTGTGGCTCTCACCTTATGTAATGGCCTGCCCAAGGAGCTCAAGAAGGCTCCCATTCTCCTGACTTTATTATTTATTTGTTTCTTTGTTTGATATGTTAAAACACAAGATTTAAGTAAAACCACAACATATAAAATCATAGGTGCTAGTAGTCGTAGGAGATAGTAAATGATGGCGGTGTTCTCTTGGCATCCAGATGGTCAACTTCCACCATAGTCTGAGTTCTTGCCACGCTATTGGTTATTAGGTTGGTACTGATATTGGGCCAGGGCCACAATACTGGGAGGCAGCACCCTAATTGAAAGCCTGGTGGAAGAGCTCTGTTTTACAGGTCCTGTGGAACTGTAAAAGATCCCACAGGGCCCTGATGTCATTTCAGCTGTATGTGTGAGGTGGTAGAGGTCCTCAGCTGCTGCATCATCCTCGAAAAGGGCTTCTGCTCTGTGACGTGGTGGCTGGGTCCTGCTGGTGGCTTTGGAGTGACATGCCCGGGCGATGTGGCCAGTGCGCCCGCAGTTCTGACAAACGGCGCCTTGGAACCTGCATGTTTTCCTGTTGTGCTGGTTACCACAACTGGCACACACTGGAGCTGCTGCGCTGGTATGCTTGCAGGCAGAGCTCGCGTTCGCGGCTGGAGTGCGGTGTGACGCTTGGGTGCGGTGCACCTCCGCGCCGTCGAGGTCTGCCGGCATGGTGATGGCAGCC
Source organism: Gekko japonicus (assembly GCF_001447785.1). NCBI lineage: Eukaryota > Metazoa > Chordata > Lepidosauria > Squamata > Gekkonidae > Gekko > Gekko japonicus. The sequence goes on from NW_015172578.1 coordinate 393,781, forward strand.
TGGTGCGTGGTGGAGGCTGCTGGGTGGGACCTCTCCCACGTGGTGGCAGTGGCGATGGGCAACACTATGGTGACCGTCTCACCCTCCATTATGCGTCGCCACAGTTTCTCCTCCCGTAGTCCGGTGATTAAACAGTCTTGTAGGGCCAGGTCCAAGTGTGCCCCGAATTTGCACTCGGATGCCAGGTGGCGGAGCTCTGCAAGGAACTCCGCGGCAGTTTCGCAGCCTTGCTGGCTCCGCTGGTGGAACACCATGTGGCACGTCATCTCCGAAGGCTTAGGCATGTAATGGTTCTGGACGGCCGTGACGATTTTGTCGAAGGTGCAGGCATCGAACGTCTTGGGAGAGAGTAAGTAATGGGCCAGTTCTACAATGGCGGGCCCACATGACCCGAATAGGAGGCCCTTCTTCCTGGCCTCATCCATCACCTGGTAGAAGACCAGGACTGACTTCAGACCAGTGATCCAGGCTCCCCATTGCTATGGACGGGCTGTATCAAAGGGCGGTACCAGCCCTGATGCCGGAGCAATGGTCATTGTGCTGGTCGGTTGTGGCTGCGGCTGGGAAGCGGCTTGCTCACCCTTGTTGCTCATCATACAGCGGAGCGCGGGTGGCGGTGTGTTGTCTTTCCTCTTAGCGTCCGACAGCCCGGCTGGCTGCTCAGCGGGATCCCATCCTCGTCGCCATTGAAGTGTAGTGGGTTAGACGCATAAAGAAAGCATCGAGACTGATGGAGTGATCAGCATAGCTTTACTGGTACACAACAAGACTGGCTACCAACGGCCGGTGGGCCAACTATATACACGGCCAGGGGGCCACCCCTGGTCCCATTGGCGGGTTTGAATTTCCCGCCACGGTCCCATTGGTTCCCCCTTTGGAGGGACTAGAATCCTAGTTCCGAAAACTATGGTTTTCCCTTGTATGGCTGTGGCCCTGCCCCCAGCGTGCCTGGTGTCCTCCCGTCACTTCTGGGTGATGTGTGTGTGGCGTGCGGCATGCGTGCGCTTTGCATGTGCGCACACACAAGACGCTGGCCGGGAGCCCCCCGCTCCCGGTGAAGATACACTTGGCAACCCTACTAGTGGTGGTCAGCAGACATAACACCGCACTACTCCAGACATCTTTTGTGCTTAATGTAATCTTTTGTGCTTAATGCAAGCAAGGAAATGACACAAATCAGGACTCAGAGCACTTTATTCTTCTGTTTCACCAGCCCCGGCCCTTCTTAGTCCTCCATTCTTCTCTTTCCTCCTCCTACTTTCTTTCAGCATAAAGTCTAATACTTTGGAATCCCTAAAAAGACACAGTGAGGCAGACTCTTCAGATTAGGAGTCCCTCTCAGGCCCTGGGGTCTCTGAGGCACAGGCCCCTCTGAGTGGTCTGCAGGAAGATCCTGTGATCCTGTCACAGCAACCAGTTGTGGATCCTGCCCCAGTAAACCAACAGACCAGGAACCACCTTCCAATGACATGGAGCTGCTGCAGGAACCCTGATATTGTCTCCCACACCCACAGAGGCTCCCCTGGAACCTCAGGATCAGAGACAAGGGAGAAACACTTCAGAGGCAGGAACACAATGAAGAAACACACAATGAACTGCCTGAGTGTTTGCCTTTCTCCACTCTCTCCCAGGAAGATGAGGTCGAATAGGTCTTGACAGGACTCTCAACTTTAACCAGGTCATCAGAAGGGGTGGAGATCCCAATTTTTATATAAGCCTGCAGAAGACTGGAAGCTTTGCTTGTTCAACAAGCTCCCATAAGGCTTCCTATTGTTGCCTTGGCTTCTGCCTGCATGATGCCTGTTTGTCTCCATATCCTGCCTCTTGTGTAGTCTGCCTTACTCGAACCTGCCTTGCACCTGCCCTGATGTGTAGTCTGCCTTACTCGAACCTGCCTCGTACCTGCCCTGACTCTTGCCTGCCTGCCTGATTACCATGACTCCTGCTGCCTGCCTGCTCTAACTCCCATCTCCCTGTCAGCTGCAAAACAAGAGAGGGACAATGCTCAGAACACCAATAGAAGAATACACTTCAGCTATTACGATACACTTGCGTTTTCTCCTTCTCCCTGGCTCAGTTGCATCTCTGAATTCAGAAAACTTTTTTGTAACATGAAAACAATATGTTCCTCCTCATCTCCCTTAGTTCCCTGTCCCAAAATTTTACCACTACCACTCTCCATAAAATAAAAAAAATGAATCAGCTAAAAGATGATGGAGAAACAGTGCTTCTCAATATTGAGCTCTGCTTACAATAGGGAAGTCCATGGAAGTCAACCACATTAAAATGTTCAGCTATTGCCTGGCATGTTTTTGGAGGAGTGAAACTGTTTGGCAATTGTTTAAGTAGTGATGAGGTGATTGTAACATTTACCAGCAAATGACATAAATTTAGCATTAATTATAATGGCTAAGAAAGCTAAAGTGAAAAGCACTCATTGGTCTCAGGGTTTATTGTGAACTGTCAGGATAATGGAATTTGAATCCATCTGTTTATTTTAGGAAGGATTAATTGCTCAGAGTGGCACAGAAAATACAGTGACTGATTTTGTAAACAGAGCTGGCTGCATAATTTCATTAAGACGAAATCAGCAATAGCATCTTAATTTCCTTTGACATGTTTACAGGGGCCATTTGTTTTGAGAAAAATCATCAGAGCATGTTGCATTGGACAAAAATAATCAGCTTCTGTAAAGAGGTAGTACATGATTCACACTTGTTTAATGCCCACTTGTTTAGCAGAACTGTGTAGATAAGGGCTGGGATTACATTTTGCATGTGAATGTGGAAAGAGCCATGGCTCAGTAGTAGAGCATCTGCTTGGCATTCAGAAGGTCTTAGGTTCAATTCCTGGCATTTCCACTGAAAAGGATCAGGAACTAGGAGATATGAAAGACCTCTACCTGATATCATGAAGAGCCATGCCAGTCTGAGTAGACAATGTTGGCCCTGAAGGACCAATAGTCAGCTTCATGTGTTCAACGTCACCCTAAGTTGGTTGCAACTTAATGGCACATACATACATACATACATACATACATACATACATACATACATACATATTTGGGTAAATTGAAATTTGAGACATGTAAACATCTTACATACATACATACATACATACAGATTTGGGTAAATTGAAATCTGAGACATGTAAACACTTCAGTTGTAATTAAAATTATAATCTTATATTTCCCATATTTTAATAAATGCAAATTTAATAAACACAAATTTCTGTGGACTGATCTCTTCTCCACAAATGAAAACTAAAGTTGTATATTTTTTCAAATACCAAAAGTGAATTCATACCATCTATTTATTCTAGGCAGAAAGGAATAAATGAAAATGTTCTGAATCGATATATCTTTGCTGCTCATGTGTGTGTGTGTGTGGGGGGGGTTTGACGGGCAGAAGACTGTCCCACCCCTGAAGGGGAAAACAGCCGCTCACTTGAGCCTATGGGAGTGGCTGTTTTCCCCTTCAGGGGCAGGACAGTCTTCTGTCTATCACAGGTGGATCCTAAAATAACACATTTGGTGGTTATATTATCCAAAAGATAGGGAAGCATGATGCAAAGTAGTGTGGCTTTTAAAGTAAAAAATGTCAAAATGATCTTCAATAATTGCTTTTCCTTATTAATAAATACAAGAGGTTAACGAGACTAAGATTATTTTAGATGATTTTACTGTAGTAATCGTTGTAAGTTCCCTGCTGAGATATCTACTACAGCTTGGATTCAATCCAAGAAACAGCAAGGGTGAGCTCCAGCAAGCCTAGGCTCTTTCTTTGTACACGCAAAGTTCACCACTATTAAAGGGACAATTCATGAGCTTGCTGAAGCCATTTAAGCTCAAATATCAACTCTAAAAATCGTACAGCTCATTCAGCCCCATCTAAGTTAGCAGCAGTAGATGCAAATAAGGAGAATGAAAAGTGCTACTGGCACCCACATAGTGGGGAGGATCTAAAATTTCTCACACCTCCTGTTTTGCCTTGAAAATCTCTATTTGGATTCTGCTTCTCCTTTATGCAAAGCAAACCCATGATTCTTCATTTGCATATCATTTACTCTTTCTCCCACCTAGTTTCACCATAAAATGTATGTATTTTTCAACATTATTTGCGCATCAATACATCAGCATCATATACTAATCAATATACACTTCCAGCCTGCGACCCATCCCAAGGGTGACTGGCAGTGGGGCCAGGATTAGAAACCCCCCTCCGGCATTGATGCTGTGCAACGCCAGGTCGATTAACAACAAAGTTGAAGTCCTTCGGGACTTCATACAGGAACAGCAAGTGGACCTGGCGTGCATGACCGAGACCTGGGTGCGGGATGGCGAGACGGTCGCGCTTGCCCAACTTGCCCCACCGGGGTTCTCGGTCCTCCATCAATCACGGACTAGGGGGCGGGGGGGAGGAGTGGCGTTTTTCATTCGGGAGGCTTACTCCTTCAGGGCGCTCCCGCAGGTAGAGATCGCGGGCATTGAATGTGTCGGCTTGCTGCTGGAGGCTGAGGAGAGTTTGGCTATTCGGCTGGTGTACCGACCCCCTAACACTCCAGCCGATAGCCTGCCATCCCTGCTGGAGGCCGTATCAGGCTGGGCGCTGGAGCACCCTAGACTGCTTGTCCTGGGTGACTTCAATGTCCATGCTGAGGACGCGACCTCCAGCCAGGCTGTGGACCAAGTGTCGTCCATGGCGGCACTGGGACTCTCCCAGTTCATCTCGGCCCCCACGCATCGGGCCGGTCACATGCTCAATTTGATCTTTGCGGCGGGAGTTTTGGTGGACCGGATCACTGTTTTGGCAGTGCCATGGTCGGACCATCATGTCCTGAGGGCCCGTCTGAATGTCCCACCCCGACCCTGTTTAGGTGGTGAGCTAATTTTGGCTCGCCCGCGGAGCCAAATAGACCCTACGCGGCTCCAGATGGCTCTGCGGGATCCAAGGCCCCCTGGCGGCTTGTTAGATGAGCTGGTGGAGGATTGGAACAGCCGACTCTCCTCAGCCATCGACGTGATCGCTCCCAGGTGCCCTCTCCACACTCGTGATAGGCGAGCGCCCTGGTATACCCAGGAGTTGCGCTCGCTGAAGCGAGAACTGAGAAGGCTAGAGAGACGGTGGCATCGCGCTCGC
>NW_015172578.1:399820-410771 GCF_001447785.1 Gekko japonicus
GGACCTAGTGCAGTTCCGCAGGGCCTGCAAGACGGAGCTCTTCCGCCAGGCATTTGAGTAGGAGCCGCCGCCACTGCCACTATACCACCAACGTGGCCGACTTGCCATCTACCTGGCCTTGGATGGGGGCAGTCGTTGCCCAGAAGAGGAACATCATCCTGGCGCTCCTGCGTTTACACTATCGGCCGCCAGTGAGTGACATCTACCATCTTGAACTTTTAAAATGAACTTTTATAACCAACTGTAGAGCACCATTTTAGCTTGTATTACTGATGTTTTAATTGTAACCTATGTTTTATTTCCGGAGTTGCCACTTGTTCGCCGCCCTGGGCCGTACGGGTAGGGCGGGATATAAATCCCAATATAAATAAATAAATGAAATAAATATAAAAATATGTTTGTTATATAAATGCTGAATTAAGAAGGAGCTAAGCAAATTATCTTTTATTATTTCTTTAGGTAAAATTTTGGGTGGCATCGTACTTCCTTCACTATGCAAAGACAACCTAAGAGAGGTTGGTGGAGAGCTAAGGTGGGCTATCACAGCCATACGTACATCTTTATTATAAGCTTCCATCATCAGTACCAAGCCCTGTATTTTGGCCCATTATTTCTCTATATGCGCAATTAAGGAAAAATTCAGTATTTAATTTGGTATCAAGACAAGCTTCTCAGGCATTTGTTTCCAATCTATTATTAGACTGTTTTCATCACTGAGGCCAAATCAAATGTTGGTTAATGTGGCTGAATTTTACTGGAGTGACTAATTAAAATTACCCAAAAACAGAAGATGGAAATAAGGTTTAAAGCAGCATCACTCCTTCTTCCTTCTCTCCTTGAATCTAACGGAAAATATTATGATTTTCTATATAAACAAATTGCATGTGCTTTATTAAAGACAAACAAATGTACATGTTGTCTCTGTATTAATGGAAAATAAAACTAAGGCTCTGACTCTGAGCTACACCATAGACACCATAGCTTTTACCTCAAGAATGGCAAGAATAGTGCAGTGCTCTGTACATTTGAAACTTGGTGACAGTTACTCTCTCTCAGCCTAACCTTCCTCATGGGGTTTTGTGAAGAAAAGATACTGGTGGGATGGGAGCTCCCTGAAACCAAGTGGTAGTGGAAACTGCTATCAAGTCACAGTGACTTGATGGCAACACCATATGATTTCCAAAGCAAGAGATAAACAGAGGTGCCTTGGTATTGCTTGCCACTGCATAGCAAACCTGGACTTCCCATTCAACTGCTCATCAAGACTGACTCTGCTTAGCTTCCAAGATTTGATGAGACTGGGCTAGCTTGGCCCTTTCAAGTTAGGGCCTGAACCCAAGAATGAGGTAAAAATGTGATTAAAAAGTAGAAAACTGTTAGATACGAGACTCGAGGCAGCAGGTGAACAGTGATAACAGCTTTATTGAACACGAAGTCAGAAGAACCAGAATGAGACAAACAATAGAGCAACAGGCTCCTTTTTAAACAGTCCAGGCTTGGAAAGCCACGCCCACATGTCAGATAATATCCAATCAGAAACTGTACATAAAGACCAATCACTTTGCTTCCCTCCAAAACTTCCTTTGTTCTGATAGGTCAGTTTACAATACCTTGTTCAGACTCAATTGGATACACAACAATCCCAACAAAAACCCAACACAACAATTGGATACACAACAATCCCAACAAAAACCCAGCAGAATCTTTTCCTCAGTTGTAAATGTCCTTGGATGGTTGTGGACAAGCTGTCATTTCTTTAGCTAACCTATGGGGGTTGAATCTCTATTACTCTGGTTTCCTTGAGAGAGACCCAGGTTCAACTCACCACTTGACTGGTCTAAATAAGTAAATAAATCAATACATCTGGAATACAAATAATTTGTGAATAAGAAGAATATGTGACTCATAAAAGAGCAGTCCTTTAACACTTAATATGGGTACCTTTTTCCAGATTAAGATTTCATTCAGGGAATAGAAGTAGATATTCTCAGGTACAAATCTTTCTTGTGTGTGAACTAAAATATTTATTGTGTGGATGATTTCTGAATACAAGCAGAATCTTGTAATATAAACAACTAAAGTAAGCTAATTAAAATGGATAAGATTTACTTCCACGTGAATCTGAATGGAAGAGCATTATCAGAGTTTCAAAACTTTGACTCAAAATACTTGTACCCTTTAACCACTGGGTCATTACTTCATTTTCTGTTATTTCTGAAAGTGCTGTTGTTGCTCCTGGGAATATTTATATGATTCCTTTTTCATTTGTGCAAAAGTTTAGGGTCAATTGGCAATGAGTATTACTTGTCACACAATTTGATTAACATTCAGAATGTGAAAAGCTGTTGACATAATCTATGTAAATATTTCTCAAGTGCGAGCAGATCTGCAGATATCTAAAACTGTGGATGCGACCCAAACTGAGAGAAATATTTTTTCTCCAAACTTGGAGGAGTTACCAGACTTGCAGAAAAATCTTTAAAGTAAAAAAGTGATATTGGGGGGTTTAAATCCACCCAACAATAATGTTATCTACGCATGTGCAGATTACTTACCCTGCACGGCTGACGTAGCAGCTCCCAGTGGCCCTGCTACCAATCTGGTGGCTCCAGAGTGCCCTTCCAGCTCCTGGGGGCTCTGCTACCCAGGTGGTTCCCTGCCAGGAGGAGAAAGAGAAATAGGGGAATATTGACAGAGAAGGGGGAGAAGGGGGAGAAGAGGGGGTAGATTGTCAGAGAAGGGGAGAGGGAGAAATAGTGACGGAGATTGATGGAGAAGGAGAAGAGAAAGGGGAGATTTTCAAGGAAGGGGAGGGGGGAATAGAGGGGGGAAGATTAAGAAAGAAGGGAAAGGGGTGAGAAAAAATGGGGGTTAGGCTTTCAGGGGAGGGGGAGAAAGAGGGGGTAGAGGATTATTTGAGAAGGGAAGAGGGGGAAGAAAACAAAAGCAGGGGGATAGAATGCACATTTCCTGTACACCCCACTGGTAATATTTAAACAACACATTTCTTTATCCAGCTTCCCTCAGAGTGTGCTGTCAACAATGTAGAGCTAAACAAGAGATTACTATAAAATGTTGCGTATTTCGTTAAAACATAGATATGCCTTGACGACCGTCACACTACAAGTTCTCATGGGCTTTTGAAGATTATGAAAAATCAACAATGTTAACAAGCCAGAATGCATTCCCCCAGGCTAGGAAAGGCACTGCCAAGTATAAAAAGAATGCTTGCATGATTAACAATGCAAATCAAGGAAGCTATAGAAAAGTAAAGAGGTTTCTTTTAGGTAAAGAGACTTAAGTAAAAAGTAAAGAGGCATCTTTGGTCTGCCCCAATGAATTGAACAGAAAGGACCACAGGCTCTGGCAAAATGTAAGTCAATAATTGGGCATGCAAAAAGAGAATTTGAGGAGCAGGATGCTAAAAGCATCAAAACGAACATATATATATATATTTGAGCAGAAAACCAACCAGAGAAGCAGTTGGGCCTTTGGGTGACAAAGGAATAAAGGGGCTGTGAAAGAGTAATGGGGACATGGCACAGAAACTCAATGATTTTTTTGTTTGTTTCGGTGTTCATTCTGGAAAGTGTGGGGCACGTACCCAAGCCACAGCCAATGTTTTCAGGAAGGGAGTCTGAAGAACTGAGTCAAATTGAGATAACAAGAGATGACATTCTGATTTTTAAAAATGATACATTTCCACATCCTTTTGGCATACAACCAAGAGTTCTTAGGGGACTGAAATATGAGATACTTGATCTACTACCCTGTATATGTAACCTATCACTAAATTCAGCCACTGTACCAGATACCATTTTTTTTTAAAGGGATACAGAGGGGAATCAGAAAATTACAGGCGAGTCAGTCTAACGTGTGTCCCAAGCAAATTAGTAGAAACTGTCATCAAAGATAGAATTGTTAGGCACATACAGGGACAAAGCCTGTTGAGGGAAAATCAGCATGGCTTTTCAAAAGGAAGTTCTGCTTCACCAACCTTCTGGAGTTTTTTAAGAAAGTGAACAGGCATGTAGACAACAGTGACCCAATAGGCATTATATACTTGGACTTTCACAGGACTTTTAATATGGTACCTCACCAAAGACTCCTGAGTAAGCTCAGTAAACAGAGGAGTCATGGGATAAGAGGATGGGTTCTCTTATCAGAGGTCATTTTGGGGGGGGAACGTGGGGGAATGCAGTTCCCCTGGGTGAGGTGCAGGGGGCGGGGCACATGACAAAGCCCCACCCCCTGCTTCCGGCCGCCCCGCTTCCAGCCCTCATTCAGCCAGGAGGAGGCAGGAGAAGAGGGAGGGTAAGTTGCTTCCTCCCCGCCTCTCCCCACCCCTTCCTGCCTGGGGCCAGGGAGGGCCTTGGCAGGGCTTCCTCACACTCCCGCTGGCCTTGTAGGTCCACCGCCGGGCCCCTGATGTCAGGGGGTGTGGCATATGCTAATGAGTTATGCTAATGAGTTCCCCTAGCTCTTTTTTTACAAAATGACCCCCGTCTCTTATGATTTAAAACTGGTTAAATGACAGGAAGCAAACAGTAGAAATCAATGGGCAATTCTCACAAAGGAGGAAAGTAAGCAGTGGGGTACCACAAGTATCAGTATTAGGGCCAGTACTAGTACAGTGGTGGCCAAGTTTGCAGATGACACCAAATTATTCAGGATGGTGAAAACCAAGGATGACTGTGAAGAGCTCTAGGAGAATCTCCTCAAACTAGGTGAGTGGGCAGTCATATGGCAGATGAAGTTCAATGTTGGTAAATGTAAGGTGATGCACATTGGACAAAACATCCCCACTCCAAGAATAGCTAATGGTGTCTGAACTTGCTGAGACTGTGAGGTGAAAATATCTTGGGGTCATAGTAGATAGCTCAATGAAAATGTCAACCAGCTTGCTGTAACAGTGAAAAAGGCCAAACTATGTTGTGGATTATTAGGAACGGAACTGAAAATAAAACAGCCAATATTATAATGCCCCTTATTGATCTATGGTGCAGCCTCATTTGGAATCCTGTGTAAAGTTCTGTTAACTGTACCTCAAAAAAGGACATCACAGAGCTGTACGAGGGCAATCAAGACAATTAGGGGGGTTCCCTATAAGAAAAGACTGAAGAGTCTGGGACTTTTCAGTATAGAAAAAATACGACTAAAGGGTGACATGATAGATGTTTATAAAATTATGCACAGGGCGGAGAGAGTTGAAAAAGAGATCTTTTTCTCTCTCTCCCAAAATGCTAGAACTGAAGGACATCTAATGACACTGATGGGCAGTAGATTCAGGATGGACAAAATGAAATACTTCTTTATATAGTAAGTGATTAAAACAAAGAATTCACTGCCAGAGGATGTAGTGATGGCCACAGGCATAGAAAGCTTTAAAAGGGGATTAGACAGATTCATGGTCGATCAGTGGCTACTAGCGATGGTGGCTGAGGGGAACCTCCGCATTCAGAGACATTCATCCTCTGAATCCCAGAGCCAGCAGACAACATCAGGAGAAGGCCTCAGCCTCTGTACCTTGATTGGTGGACCTCCAGAGGAACTGGTTTGTCACTGTGTGAGACAGGATTTTGGACTAGATAGAACATGGGTTTGATCCAACATGGCTCTTCTTATATTCTTAAGAAGACAACAAAATAAAATACATGAAAGCATAAATTATCATTGCCTGGTAGTGGTTACATGATGTGTTCATATCATTCAGAAACATGTCATAAAGCAATACAGATGAAGCAATATAATTCAGGTTAGGTTGTGTGCTCATGTAAAGAATATAGCACTCTGTGGAGTTTTTTTTTTTTTTAAAAAAGATAAAGGTTTTTGCAAATATCATTGCAACCATTGAGTTGATACCTCCCCCCCAAAAAAAGAAATTTCTTTTACCTTCAACTCCTTAGTGCAGTAAAGTGTAGTCTCAAGAAACCCACTAGCAGAATCAGTATAAGAGTCTAGAATTCTTGGTTACGGGTCCTCTGCTTTCTCCCCATGAACACCCTTCCTCCGCTCAGTCATGGCCGTGTTAATGCGGATTGCCATTAACATGAATGGAGCTTTTGTTCAATTCATTTTGAGTTTCCTTCTTACCACAAATGTTTTGAAAAGCAATTAAGTTATTTTAAAAAAAGTAACTAGGATGCCTGTTCTTGAACAGTAGCTACATTTAAAGTGAATAACCCATGCTGCTTCACTTTATTTTTTTATTTTTATTCAGAAGGAATTTTAAGATTTAGTCTGCAATGTAACTGTCCTCCATTAAACGTCTCACAGAATAGACAGAAGTGCTGGTAGTTCACTTACTTCAGGACAGCTACGTTGATAAAACTGAAGCAAAACGAATTACTGCAACAATAAAATCTGGAGAAACACATGCCCCATGCATAGATTTCCCAGGTGATGTTGCAGTTTGAGGGAAGGGATCAAATCCCCCATTCCCTGTTGGTCAAAATATAACAAACTAAGTAACTGACAATTTGTGGGGATGAGAAAATGCCGCTTATTTAATTTCTTCTGATATTCATTTGTTGATAGTATAGGTTTTCTGGGTGGGATTTTTTATTATGATTATTTGGTATTCACTTGTATAGTATATACACAATATAGTTTTTCATGCACATGAACACATGAAACGGCCTTATACTGAATCAGACTCTTGGTCCATCAAAGTCAGTATTGTCTACTCAGACTGGCAGCGGCTCTCCAGGGTCTCACGCAGAGGTCTTTCACATCACCTACTGCCAGATCCTTTAACTGGAGATACCGGGGACTGAACCTGGGACCTTCTGCATGCCAAGCAGATGCTCTACCACTGAGCCACGGCCCCTCCCCGTGCACATTTTATATGGAATTTTATTTGTATATCCCTTATGATCTATATAGGGGCTGCAGTGGCTCAGAGGTTAAGACACTGAGCCGCAGACCGGAAGGTCTGTAGCTTGGCAGTTTGAGACCCTAGTGACGCGTGACAGAGTGAGCTCTCATCTCTAGTTCCAGCTCCTGCCAACCTAGCAGTTCGAAAGCAAGAAATTACAAGTAGATAAATAGGTATGGCTTCATTGGGAAGGTAACAGTGTTCTGTGTGTCTCGGCGTTTAGTCATGCCGGCCACATGACCATGGAAACATCTTCAGACAGCGCTGGCTTTTCAGCTTGGAAACAGAGATGAGCACCGCCCCCTCCAGTCGGATTTGACTAGCTTTCGTGCAAGGGAAACCTTTGTTTTACTTATAATCTATATATAGTGTATAATGCTGATATATTGACAGCAAACATGTTGTGCACTTTATGGGGGGGGTGAAAGGTAAGGGAACAAAAAATGGCATGAGAATAAACTCTTTGTTCAACTTGATCAGTTTATTAATACCATTCATATGACCATCACATTTGATATTTGTTATACTGAATCCGGCACCAACTTTCTTGATGTAATTGTTAAAAAGCAGGGAAGAAAAATAAATATGGATGTTTACAAGTAACCAACAGATGCTAATTCCTTCTTTTGGGCGGATACTTTCTATCCATACCACCTTAAGAGAAATTTGCCCTACTTCCAAATGTTGAGAGAAGGAACTGTAGCCTAGACTCTGATTTCTACAGTCAAGCCAATATATTAATGGGACAACGAAAAGATAAATGGTATTCTTCTAGGATTTTGAAACAGGTGTTTTTCAAAGCTAAAAACACAACATGGGCATTCTGATTAACACCATGAGAATAAAATAACCACAGGTTCAGTTACATGGGAGAAAAAATTGATAAGAGTATTTCGGTGTTGCAACCATAAAGATCAGGAACCTGAAATTCCCTGCAATTTGTTACCTGTTATTCATACTTCTGCCAACTCATCCTTCTTAATGTTAGAGCCATTTGTTAGTTACGGAACTGAGCAAGCAGATGATCTTCTCTACAAGCACATGCTGCCTACCACTGGAAGGAAGAGACCTTCATAGGAACATAGCATTCTAATCATGAATTAACTTCTGAATAATAGGGAATAACAGCAGAAAATAATTTATCTTGTGTAAATACTATAGGACCTAAAGAGCCTCTTGCTTATAGTAAAAGAGAAGAGCGCAAAAGTGGGCTTGAAGCTCAACATCAAAAAAACTAAGATCATGGCATCCGGCCCCATCATTCCTTGGCAAATAGAAGGGGGAGTCATGGAAGTAGTGACAGACTGCACGTTCCTGGGATCCCAGATCACCGCAGACAGTGACAGAAGCCATGAAATTAAACGACGCCTGCTCCTTGGGAGGAAAGCGATGGCGAACCTAAACAGCATGATAAAAAGTAGAGACATCACCCTGCCAACAAAAGTCCGCATGGTCAAAGCAATGGTATTCCCAGTAGTCATGTATGGCTGCGAGAGTTGGACTATAAGGAAGGCCGAGCGCCGAAGAATAGATTCTTTTGAACTATGGTGCTGGAGAAGACTCTTGAGAGTCCCTTGGACTGCAAGAAGATCAAATCAGTCAATCCTAAAAGAAATCAACCCTGACTGTTCCCTGGAAGGCCAGATAATGAAACTGAAGCTCAAATCCTTTGGCCACCAAATGAGAAGGGAGCACTCACTGGAGAAGACCCTGATGCTGGGAAAGATTGAAGGTCAAAGAAGACGGGGACGGCAAAGGATGAGATGGTTAGACAGTGTCATAGATGCAACGAACATGAAGTTGAGCAAACTTCAGAGGACGGCGAAAGACAGGAAGGCCTGGCGTGATCTGGTCCATGGGGTCACGAAGAGTTGGGCTCAACTGTGCAACTGAACAACAAAAGATACTATATCTAAAATAATTATTTTAAATAGTACCTTGCATGGTATACCCAGCTTCTTGAAAATGAATTGCAGAAACACATCACATGCAACAAGTGATATTGAAGCATGGGTTTTGATGTTCTTGTCTTTCTAACTAGTAGGTTTTTATTCTGCACTTCCTCCCAGGAGTTCCAAGTAGTGTACATGGTTCTCCCTTCATCGTTTTATCCTCACAATAACTATGTGGGTAGCTTGGACTGACAACAAGTAACTAGCTCAAAGTTACCTTTTTCATGATGCCTTCCCTTAGAACATGAGGCCAAGAGGTAGTTTCAATGTACAATCCAGATCTTTCTTCCAGGATAGTAGCACCACTCCCACCACCTGCCCCCTGGTTTCCTCACCTTCTGCATGCCTTTATGGTTTTGCCTAATCTGCATGCTCCCAGCTCCTCTCCACAACCACCCTTACATACTCCCCTAAGACTAGCTATTATCCAGCTATTAGTTACTTGTTGCTTTTTACTGGGATCAGTAGGCAGCACCCTTAAATAATCCATGTGAGTGTGTATACTTCATCCAAAATATATGCACAGGCATCTGAACAGTAACCATTTCCCTAGCAACTTCTGGGAACTCTTTGCACACATATGGGTTGAGCACAATCCCACTGTGATTGATTTTTGAGGTTGGAATATTTCTAAAAAATTAAAGATGGAAACCCTGAGTCTAATTCTTTTTGTAATATCTTTGTTTTCAGAGAGAGTAAAGAACACACCCACTGTGAACATTTTAGATAACTCACTGGGTGAACCTTTGCATGAATAAATTTCCATGCTCAGTCTCTAGCATTTCCATTTAAAGATCAGCTAGCTTGAATTGGAATGACCTACATTTGGTAGTGCAACTGTCACCTGGCCTTAAATGAAAGCCTAGATCTTGGCATACTTCCCCTATCCCCCAAATGTTATGCAGGAGTATCAGTGTGGCTCTCTCAGTGGCTATATGTGGATTGTTATTCTAACCCTAAAAGGAATACTTCACATAATAGCTCACTATCAACAAGTAGCCAAAAGATTAATACAGCATTGATTTTCACATAGAAGTAATCAAAACCAACAATACATAGGAAATGCTGCCCTGTGACCTGCTTCAGTCAGAGATTATATTTGTGGATTGCCTTGACCCACCTCTACTGGCTAGTACATTTTGCATGTTCAGTGAGTCTGAAGCCTGGTCTGCACATTCAGGCAAATGAGGGGGTAATGGGGACACAGAGAGCTGAGGAGATAGAATGGATTATACCACTGCAGTTTGCAGGTGAGTGGATATACCCCCCCACACCCCTTGTAGGAAGAAATAGGGCTGCCAAATCCCCCCGGGGGGGGATTTCCCCCTGCATTGGAGGCCCGATTTCCGCCCCCATGGAATCGGGCCCTGGGGGAAACCCCACCCCCGCGTGCACATCACCCGGATGTGACGTCGCACGCTGGGGGCGGGGCCACAGCCATTTGAGGGGAAAACTCTATGTTTTCCCCTCAAATGGCTGTGGTCCTGCCCCCAGCGTGCCCGGCGTCATGACGTCACATCCGGGTGATGTAGATGCGGCGCGCGCACCGGGAGCTGCCCAGGAGTCCCCCGCCAAGGAGGTGAGTGCCATTTGGCAACCCTAGGCAGAAAACAAGTACACCACACAGAGAAATCTGGCTAGAATGAAACCTTTCTTCCTGATGTGCTATTTTTCCAGGTATGTTTTATTTGGAAAAGCATTAAGATCCTCCCTCCCCTGTGCATGAAGTGCTATATCCTGTTCTAAACTTCCAAATTTTACCACCTCATTCTGCAAAGGGGAAGGTCCTGTAGAGGAAACGTTTGGAGGTTACTTCTGAACTCCAACATTACCATTATTGCTGTGGAGAGTTGTGTACCATCTAGTGTGACCTTTTCTATTTATTTTCCACCAAACAAATGGCAGTATTGACAAGTTTTGACATAAAGTGAAGGCAGCCATTTTTATATTCACTTTCAGATACATACTTGCAGGGGTCATTTCCTGCAGGAGCGCACAGGAGCGGAGCTCTGGCAGTAAAGAGCCCAGGGGGTGGGCACATGCAACAAGCACCACCCCCTGCTCACAGCAGGCCTCAGTCAGAGCAAGAAGCAGCCAGGTAAGCTGCAGAGCCCTCCCCCCC
>NW_015172578.1:410783-452201 GCF_001447785.1 Gekko japonicus
CCGGTCCAAAACAGTCCAGTGGCACCTTTAAGACCAAGTTTTATTCAGGTACAAGCTCTCCCTCCTCTGCGAGGACAGATCTGCACGTTGTCCCCCCCAATAGCTAGCAATCCAAAACAGTCCAGTGGAGCCTGAGCAGTGGGTGTTGCCTTCTGACACACTTCCGGTGATGTCAGGGGGTGTGACATATGCAAATAAGTTATCCTAATGAGCTCCTGCACCTCTTTTTCTACAAAATGACCCCTGCATACTTGACAATAGGAGCTTTTCCAGTCCTAACAGCAAAATATTTTGGAGTGGACTTATATGTAACTCATATAAACTGCTTGAGTCCTCTGTATGTTAACCTGTGCTGCAAATTAATCTGCAGGGTGTATAGAGGTACGATATAACAAAGTATGATATATTGATACATAGAGCAGCCAGGGCATCACAGAACAAGCCTGAGATCTGAAATGAAAGGGGCTGGGGGATGGAAAGGAAGAAGAAGGTGGGGGGGGCATGGATAGAAGGGAAAATATTCCCCATTGGCCTTTTAATAATATTTGCTCACTGTCAGCAAACCCTATGTCAAAGAGCAACAAAAATATCCCTAGCTGCTTGTTTTGGATGCAAGGATGGTCCCCCAAGCTTGCTCTGGAAATGATGTATCCCCTTTCTGCAAGATTCCCCACAACTAATCCATCCTACATAAACAGCAAGCCTTCTGTGCTGGAAAATTCAACAGAGTGTAGGAATACAACATGCATCAAATGAATTTATTTTCAACAATGACGAATGACTGGAAACCTCCCTTGGCCCCTGCAGCCCAACCGAGGCAGGATGGTTAAAAAAAAACGAATGGGGGCTTCTGGCCATCCCTGGGATGGAAGATGTTAAACACTGGGCTTGATAAGCAATCTGTGGTTTCTCTCTCCCTGGGCCTGTTTCCCCACAGAGCTTGCTGTTACCTGCGGAAACCAAGAGGCACTGGTCTCTGTGTATGGCCATCTCCAAAGTCTCTGTGTAGACAAGTGGAGCCGGAGGGTCGATTCCCTGGCTTTTACACACAGCCTTCCTTTCAGCACCTTCCTTTTACACAAAGACCAACTTATCCCACCTCACCGCCCCCTCTGTCTCGCCTCCCTATAGCTCTCCATGCTCAGGCTAATAAAGTTCTTTGCTACCTCCTCCCTCTTCTTCCCCCTTCTCAATCCCAACTCAAGAGCACGTCTGCCAACAAAAAGAGAAAGTCCTGGAGATTTAAACCTGGAACTCATTTAGCAAACAGGACTTTAGTTAACAGGAAAGTTGCCTATCATGAGCTGCTGATAACACCCTGAGTGAGCCTAAATCCATTATTCAGAAAACTTAGTCCTGGCTGAGTTTGATTTTATGAACTGTGAGGGTGCTATGTTGAAAGTCTGCAAATTGAACATAAATTAGACTGCAAAAGACTGGGGGAACTAAACTCCCCCCCCCTCCTAATAACAAGTCTCACTACAAATGCAACGAAGAAGCAACTGATATATGAAAAGATATTAGGCTATGTTGAAGTCACGGTCTGCAAATTCAAATCAGATAGTGTTTTTGAAATTTCAACCTCAATTTCTGCTTACTTAAAGGGGATTTGTAGAAATTATGTGCAGCATAATAATTACTAAGAAGTGTTGTATTAGGCTACTTTCATTTGGATAGCTCAGGCTAGCCCAATCTCATCAGAACTAGGAAGCTAAGCAGTGTTGGCCCTTGTTAGTACTTGGATGGGAGACCACCAAGAAGTTCAGGGTGGCTACACAGATCCAGGCAATTGTAGACCACCCAAATTAGTCTCATGCTTTGAAAACCCTACAGGTTCACTGTAATTCAGCTGCGACTTGACAGCACTTTACACATGCATACATTGTATTAGGAATGTTGATTATCTCTAGCCCAAAGATTTAAAGTGGTAAGCAATTGATTCCTTTCCCCAAGTAA
Organism: Gekko japonicus; assembly: GCF_001447785.1. Taxonomy (NCBI): domain Eukaryota; kingdom Metazoa; phylum Chordata; class Lepidosauria; order Squamata; family Gekkonidae; genus Gekko; species Gekko japonicus. The sequence continues at coordinate 412,740 of NW_015172578.1, forward strand.
TCCTGGGAACTGTCGTTTTGAGGCTAGGGCTGCCAATTCCCCCTGGGGGGCGGATTTCCCCCCGTTTTGGAATTTCCACCACCGCGGAATTGAGCCCCGGGGGAAACCCCACCCTGGCGTGCATGTCACCCTCAAATGGATGTGGCCCCGCCCCCAGCGTGCCCGGTGTCATCACGTCACATCCGGGTGATATGCATGCGGCACGCACATGCTGGGGACGGCGTCCGGGAGCCCCCCCCCCCCCGCCGCGAGAACTAATGGATTTGGCAACCCTATTTGAGGCTAAGGTTCTTTACGTGCAAGCATGATTAATTACAGGAAGCCATAAGAGTTAGAGTGGTATAAAACTGATATAAAGTTGTAATATAGATATGTACTATATGTAATAAAGATATGACAGGGACTGATTGATGTGCTCTAGGGTGTTTCTTGCTTTTTCAGTAGCAAATAATTCTTTTCACTGTTAACACACTTGCAGGCTTAAATGTTGGAGAGTTAGCCATATTAGTCTGCTGCAACAAAAAAGTATTGTGGTACCTTAAGCCTAACAAATTTTTATTGTGGCATAAACCTTCATGGACTAGAGCCAAGAGCTGCATCTAATGGAGTAGGTTTCAGAAAGTTTATGCCACAATGGAAATGTGTTACACATGCCACAGAACTACTGTCTGTTCTTCCTTTCTGAATAAGCTTACCTCTCCTGAATGAATCTTTTATAGGCCAATACACAATACTGAACCTGGAAAGGATGGGTATTTTCCTTGAAGTATTTGCAGTTCTAAGGCAGAGAAGGTGGTGAGGGAAAGATGCACCTGGAAACCTGATGGAGTCAATAAGGCCACAGCTTTATTGATTACACCCAAGGACCATTGTCACAGCATAGGGCATGGGTCCAGGTATTGGGTGACCTACCTGTCGACCGATGGAAACCCTTCCCCAGCCTGCCTCCTGGAGGTACCCAGGAAAGGAAAGTCAGTAGTCCCATTGGTGCTCAAGCCTCTGTATGGTTCTTTTGCCATAAGAACACAAGAACATGAGAGATGCCAATGTTGGATCAGGCCAAAGGCCCATCCAGTCCAACACTCTGTCACACAGTGCCCAAAAAATACCAGGTGCCATCAGGAGGTCCACCAGTGGGGCCAGGACATTAGAAGCCCTCCCACTGTTACCCCCCCCAAGCACCAAGATGACAGAGCATCACTTGCCCCAGAGTCCCTATCTATACCTTGTGGCTAATAGCCACTGATGGACCTCTGCTCCATATGCTTATCTAATTCCCTTTTGAAGCCGTCCATGCTTGTACCCGCCACCACTTCCTGTGTTAGTCACTCTTTGGGTGAAGAAATACTTCCTTTTACTTCCTTCTCTTGTATTGTGAGAAAGGGAGAAAAGTACCTCTTTCTCTACCTGCTCTATCCCATGCATAATCTTATAAACCTCGATCATGTCACCCTTCAGTCGTCATTTCTCCAAGCTAAAGAGCCCTAAGCACTTTAACCTTTCCTCACAGGGAAAGTGTTCCAACCCTTTTATCATTCGAGTTGCCCTTTTTGAGTTGCCATCTGGGAGTTGAGCCGGTGACAGTCCACAAGCTGGGCAAGCCGCTGCAGGGCTCCACCCCCAAGACCCTTAATGGGGTCCCAACCGGGGGGAGGCAGGCATGCAGACACAGGCTCCCCCCTAAATGGATCTGCCTCAATATCTGAAACTGCCCTAAAGTTGTGATGGGAAAATAACAAGTAAAGCACTGTGGAAAACACACATGCTTCCAAGAGAGTACAGCATGGCTGGAGCCAACTGAATGGAATGTCCCGGCAGTGCAGCTTAATAAAGGGGAGGCGTGGACCAGAAGGAAGACCTGTATGATCAGATCTGCTTCCACCCCACCCCTCCAATGCCAGCCTGGACCACCAACAATTGACTGGCTGGCCAGTAATGTTGCAGGGCCCCTCCCAAGAAGTTCTTCACCTCAACATAAGGCTCCAGCTGTGGCTGCAGATAGAGGGCGGCCCATTTCTTTTCTGGCTCTGCTCCTCACCCTGCAGCCACAAAAAAAGCCTCAGGTAAATCTGGGGCCACTGTTTCAGCAATCTAACTCTATATTGATAGGTAAGCACAGAGAAACAAGATAGGCAGCAATTTCAGCAGTTGATATGTGATCAAAAAAACCAAGGGAGTTCTTTTGATTAATATAGGTTTAATTTATACCCCGCCCTCCCCGCAACGCGGGCTCAGGGCGGCTTACAGTCAGGCATAAGCCAGTATCAAATATAAAACATTTTAAAAACCATTTAAAACTCAACAAGACAATAGCATTATTATTAACAAAGTGCTCTGTTCTTCCACAAGGTGGCATATTGCAACTGCCCCGCCAGCTCAGTGTCGTCTGCTGAGGGAGACACTGGTGTTCTCTCGTCCAGGGCCAGGCTATGATGGTAGTGATGGTAGTGGCGGCTCCTACTCATACGCCTGGCGGAAGAGCTCTGTCTTACATGCCCTGCGGAACTGTGCAAGGTCCCGCAGGGCCCGGATCTCCTCCGGGAGCTTGTTCCACCAGGTAGTAGCCGCCACCGAAAACACCCTGGCCCTGGTGGCAGCCAGCCTGACTTCGTTGGGGCCAGAAGGTGTCGGGTCCCCGACCATAGTGCTCGCGGGGGAACATATGGGGAAAGGCGGTCCCTTAGGTACACTGGACCCAGACCATTACATTTTTAGCTTTTTGGCTTCTGTAGTCTTTCCTTCGGGGAGTGGATGGTGAGCAATTATGTGAGATTGTGTATGATAGGGTTAGCAAACACTAGATCTTTTGACCAGAAAAAAGCATATGCTGGTTTAGGGGCATGAACTTTTGGGATTTGAGAAAGCAAAACACCAAGCCATGCTGTTCCAGTTCACCTAGAGCATAGCTACCTGAATCAAAAGTGACGACAGGACAGCAGTCAGCCTACTCTGCCCAGGTTCAGGGAGGGAAATCCAAAGTAAACAGGTTGCTGATGCTATACTATAAAATGGTTTTCTAAGAAATTGTCACTGGCAGCTCCTCTGTTTTTTGTTTCCAGCACTGTCAGGTAGGAGAAAGTACTAATGGAATTGTACAGGAATCATCTCAAAATAATCTAATAGAGCAACTGAGGACTTAGCAAAGGATTTAGCACCCGGGTATTTATATATTTGAGTCTAGTTAAGGACTCGTAGATAAATTATCTGTGAACATCACTGAATCCCCCTGCACTTCTGTGGATCCTTCTCGTTGCTGCTTTTCTTATGTCTGTTCTGCTGCAGTGTCACAATAGCCCCCACCCTCAGATTTCTCATGAACCAGCATGCCTGCTATCATTGGTATGCTGGCTGTGATGTCATAACCATGTATGAAGCTGCTATATACGGAGTCAGACCATTGATCTAACAAGGTCGGTATTGTTTACTGTGAGTGGCAGTGGTTCTCTGTGGTCTCAGGCAGAGCCTATTACCCAATCTTTTTAGCTAGAGAAGTCAGAAATAGAATACCTTCTGCATGCATGAAGATGATCTATCATTGAGCCATAACCCTTCCCCAGCTTGCCAGCCTTGAAACAGAATAAGTAGAACATCAGCTCTGAATTTTGAGGTCCATAAGCCATCCACATGAACCCCAGGCCTCTGATCTATATATCCATACTCCTTGGGCTTTTCAGACACATAAGCAGCAAAACTGAATGACACATCTTAAAATCTTTCAGATGGAAACAGAAATATAATGCCCAATGTTTGTGGTGTGTATTCTTGTTCAGAGGAATTCTTGTTTTAAAAAAGATCTCAAACATGTATGTATGTGTGTGTGTATGTATTTGGATTCAGCCACTCAGTAAACCTGCTGCCTATTTCTGATGGGTTATGGATACACTAATGCATGAAATAATGAATGAATGAACAACAGAATGTCTGAACACTAAAATCTTAGGACAGAAATGGCATGCTATACATATTTCTGTGATTTCTTTGTCAGATTCCATAAAAGTACAGGCCATCCAGTAAAGCTACAGTTTAAAGTGAAAGGTGAGCACAGGTTTGGTTTTAAAAACTGCCATCCCCATTACTTTCTCCCACCTGTGGAACAAATTCAGGTATAGTGGGGGGAGGGTGCAATTTTCAGTGGAAGAAGAGTTTGAGGAGGCAGAGATAAGAACCCCTTCTACCACTACACCTGAGGGCAAAAGGGGAAAGAACCAGGATATTCATGATAAAAATGCCAACATTTTTGTTTAAAATGGCTAAAAGGGACAGGAATTTGGATCTGTGTTGTAGACCTGGAGAAGGAGTTGTTTAACTCTTTTCTTCATCCTGTTTTCTGAGTCTAAACTGTCCAAAATATTTTTGAAAACATGAGATAATTGAGGTTAGAATGAAGGGAGAAATAAGAAATTATGAAAAACCAAAAATAATACTAGTTCTGCATATTGCAGGTATTGATGGGGAAGTTTTGTCAGTGATGAATTTTAACCAGAAGAACCCCTTTACTTCTTACGTACCATCAATTCATGAAGATAAAAATCTTGTAAGGTTATTCTGTGGTGAAGAGCATGACCAAAGGAATTTGTTGGAGGGAAGGGAAAAGTGACTGGAATCTGGAAAAAAAAAATCTTTGTCTATCTCCCTGCCTGTCTGCCTCTTGGCTTCTTAAAAACTTCTCAGACCATTACAGGCAGCAGCAATTCTGATGATGTATTGCTAATGACTTGTTGCTTTAATATGTAATTGAAGCCCCATGTTACTGTCATATATCATCACAGCAGTATCCTTCAGAAACAAGCAAGTCTGGAAAACCAAACAGCTGCACCATAAATTTTCATACCGTGTTCTTCTCTGTTAAAGATTTAAGCACCCATTTGACACCCATGTGTTTATCACAAGTAATTAAGACTTATAATTGGGATATCAACCATTTCTATTGCTTGCCATATGAGGACCCTGGGTTGAAAGCTAATTGTATGAAAATTGCACCAGCACCTATCAAATCAAAACACGAGAGCCTAAGCACAGGTTCAACGTTTATTTATATGACTCTATTCAATTTATGCAAATGGCTGATCTGTCACTGCGTATTTCCATAAACTGACAATTTTGATGGCAGGCTGAGCTAGACATCCACATGGACTGCCTTCTGGACAGATCCACCACAGCCCTTTTTTTTTTTGTAAACTTTTTATTATGGTTTCCAAATTTATATAACAACATGTTTTCACAGTAAAAACAAAGTATAACATCTGTTACAAGTCTAATTTAGGAAGGTAAGCATTTAACATAGAATATAAACCAGCAAACATCTTATTAATGTATTTTTAGAACAATGTTGAATATTTTTAAAGATAGAAGAGTTTAGATAACAATAAATTCAATGGTTATATCTACGTATTACATACCAAGTAAAATTGAAGTCATTAATCCTATATTTTAAGTAATATACATCACATTATTAACACCATGTTTCTCTATTTGTTATAGATTCATAGAAGTGCCATAACTCCATAATATGTTTGGTTGATAACATAGCTTTTAGAAGTCATGTCTCCTACTGTATATTCTAGAAATGGTAACCATATTTCCATTACATTGACCAAGATGGGGAGCTCAATAAAATTAGGTAAAGGTAACGGTTCCCTTGCTCGAAAGCCAGTCGAATCCGACTCTAGGGTTGCGGTGCTCATCTCCGTTTCAAAGCCGAAGAGCCAGCGCTGTCCGAAGACATTTCCGTGGTCATGTGGCCGGCATGACTAAACACCAAGGTGCATGGAACGCTGTTACCTTCCCACCAAAGTGGTACCTATTTATCTACTTGCAATTTCTTGCTTTCGAACTGCTAGGTGGGCAGGAGCTGGAACTAGAGACGGGAGCAATAAATAAACAATAAAATTACAAGTCAGCTATTTTATCCATTTGGAAAATCTCCCAAATGTTAACATACCAGTCTTCTATAGATGGTAAACTTGGATTTTTCCACTTAAGTGCGATGAGCCATTTAGTTGCCAATAAAAGTATAATAATTGACTCTTGCCTTATTTTTGGGATTTCTTTAGTATCCCACAAATTGAGTAAAATAAGATCTGGTTTCTTTTGAATCTGATAACCTGTGATTAAGGTTATCTGAGATATAACTTCTTGCCAAAATTGGTCAACCAGCCTACAATGCCACCAAGAGTGCATCAGAGTCCCCAATTCACCACACCATTTCCAGCACCTCAGAGAATTTAAGTATTTATGTGATGTAACTGAGTAGGAGGCATGTGCTGGTGGGTCAGGATTTTATAATCCAAGAACAGCAATCTAAGTGACTTGAATTGATAAATTGGAGATGTCCAAATTTTGTTCCACTGAAGATCATGTAAACTACAGCCACAGTCTTTGCTCCATGTTGTTTGATATGGTAATTGTTTGTTTATACCCAATTGTATTAACATTGTATACATTTTGGATATTAAGCTTTTCTAAGTGGGTGCATGATTTAATAAAATTCTCTCAAATTCCATAAGCAGTATTTTGATTTGATTTTGTAAGTGCAATTATTCCATTAGATGCTTCAACTGAAGGTATTCAGACGATGGTGTGTTACATTTAGTTTTCCCCCACTCTGGTTCTAGTTTGTCTAATAGAATACCTTTGTGTGAAGTATCCATAAATCTGTTCAGGGCTGCCTTTCTCCATATATGAAATGCAGAACTGTTGTCTCCTGGAAAGAACCATTTCTGGTCTAAGAAACTGGAAATTGCAGAGGGAAGGGGAGCTAAGGAATCCCAAAATTTGTCCCAAGTTTTGAATAAGAAGAAAAGGAAAATATTCTTTTGAATGTCTTTCGTTAGTTTCATACCATAGAAAATTTTTGACATTTTTGGGATGTGATAACCCAGCCTCCATATTTTTCCAGTCTGCTTGATAGAAATCATTGTATAACTTAGACAGAAATGACAAAACCGATGCTTCATAGTAAGTTTGTATACCTGGAAAGGCTAGGCCCCCATTGCTAGTCGGGCATCTTAAAGTACTAAAGCAAACTCTTGAGTGTTTATGGCTCCATATAAATTGCCAATTTTTTTTAGGTGATCTGTTCTAACTTGAATAGGAAGAGTCCTAAATAGGAAGACAATTTTTGGAAAGTAAAACTTTTAACTATACTAATTCTATTGATCCAGGATAGATGAGCATCTTTCCATTGTACAGTGATATGAGTTACTGTTTTGTCTCATTCTAAATAATTATATTTATATAAAACAAGTAAATTCAGAGATATATTTATGCCAAGGTATTTCCAACAGGATTTTACCCACTTGTATGACTATTTTTCTTTAATATAAGAAATTTGATCTTCTGATAAATTTATAGGGTATAGTATTGACTTGTCTGAGTTAACTCTTAATCCTAAACTCAAAGCAAAGTCTTGCAGCAGTTGATTAATGGACTGTAAAGATTGGAGAGGATTAGTTATATAGAAGACTAGATCATCAGCAAAGAGACTAAGATTTATTTATTATTAATCTTAATGCCCTGAATCAGAGGGTTATCCCATATGGCCTGTGCTAAAGGCTCAATTGCCAACACAAATGATACGGGTGATAAGGGGCACCCTTGCCTGGTTCCTTTATATATTTGGAAATATTGGGAGTGTGTTCCATTTATCTGAACCTGTACTCTAGGAGATGTATATAATGGGTCAATAGCCTTACAGAACTTGTCCCTGTAAGGGATATTCACACTGTCAAAAGCCTTTTCAAGATCTATACATCATATTAATGATGATTTGATATTTCTTACTGTATTGGATTATATTAAAGGTCTTTCTAGTATTATTCACTAGATCTCTATTGGGGATAAACCCTGATTGGTCTTGGTCAATCTATGAATTTATTCAATCTGGATGCTAGAAGAGAGGTAAAGATTATTAGATCATTATTTAGCAACAAGATGGGATGATAAGCTTTGGGGTTTGTCAAGTCCTGACCTTGTTTAGGTATAAATACTATCTTGGCATTTTCCCAAGAGTCAGGGATCTGCCCATTTATTAAAATTATAATAAAGATATATGTTAAAGGTCCCATTAGTAAATCACTGTATGTTTTATAAAATTCTCCTGGGAGTCCATCTCTTCTTGGAGATTTATTGGCTTTAAGATTTCAAATAATGTCTAGAACCTCTGCAGTGGTTATAGATTTATCTAGGAGTTCTCTGTGTTCATCAGACAATTTGACCAGCATTTACCACCAGCCTTGCTTATCACTGCCTGCACATCCCTGTGTACAGAGAGATGCCCAGTTGTATCCCTCTCCTCTGATGCACCACAAGGCTGCTATCAGCTTCAAAACATGCTGCTCAGCACCAAGGGTGCTCCTTCACATGTTGCATGACATGTTCCAGACACACCCTCCATCATGTAGATATCTCAGGGTGCTTGCTGATTAACCCTACCTATCAGCCAGTTAAACATCACACCCATCCTCAGATTGGTAGACCCCATCATTTCTATACAGATGTAGCATATCAGACAGATGGAAGGATGGAGTGTAAAAGCCCCCCCAACTGCCTTTCTAATGGCCATATTGGCATTACACTGAACCCTCTAAATGACCAGAGGTTTAAAGTCACCCCTCCAGACTCACCTCTGGAGGGGTTCCAGTCAAACCAGCAACACTCTGGAGCAGTCTGCCTGAATTCTTCTGAGGTCCCTAATCACAATCATTAATAGTGCAGCACCATTGGTCTGCACCAAATCATTCTCACATAAGTGTAATACTAAACTTTCAGGATGACTGCCCCCTCTCAATACCTGGTGGAGAGAGTATAGGAGCTGGCCCCACAACCTCCCCCTCTTGCCACACAACTGAATGCTCACCAGGGGGGAATGCCCAGCTGAGTCCCTCTGGTGATGACTTCTGCCCTTCTCTTCACCCAGAAAACAATGGAGTGGACCAGGATGAAAACCCTGACTGGGCTGTGTAATATTCCTGTATCTGTATGAAACAAAGCACACTGTGTTATCTAATGGAACAAAATTAGAGTTCAGTGGCACCTTTAAGACCAACAAAGTTTTATTCAAGGTATGACCTTTTGTGTGCATGCATACTTCCTCTGATAAATTGAAATGAAAGGTAACATTTCATCGATATATAGAGAGGGTGAACAGTAAATTAGCATGCAGCATAATGACGATGTTTTAACAGATGCAAAAACTAAACAATTACAACAAGTTAAATTTGTTTGGATTTAATTAGGAGAAATCACAGTAAATATATCAAAATAGGAGACTGATTGTGTAAAAATATCCTTTTACTTTTGTTACACTCCATTTGTCTCCTCTCAAGCATGGAGGTAATTACCAGCTACCTTTTCTTTGAGGTGAGGTGAATGGTGGAACTGTGTATGTCTCCTCTGTCACAAAATCAGAGAAATAAATTCCAGTGCATTATATTACAATTACTATTCCAGTATACTACTAAAAAAGAAATTCACTAAAATACAGAGGGTGCATAGTGCTTCTTGGTGAGAATACATATGTAAGGACTGAATGAGTTTAGCATATGTAACGAGATCTGGACAGACTATTAGGATTGGGAAGGATGCCCCTTTTAATATGTTAAATGGGGATAAAGTTCAGAAGGCTAAACAATAGGTTCTGACAGGCTCAGCTGCATACATTAAGCAAAAAGGTTTACCAAGGAAGAATTAATTAGAGCACAAAAATATCAGATTACAAAATGATGATGATGATGATGGTGAGCTGTCCAAGTATTCTGTGAATTACATCATAGGTTATTTTATAGTCGGGTAGCAGTTTTTTTCCTCTGTCCATGCTGAACATCAAGTCCGCAGGTTTGGCTCTGGCCTTTTTTGTGCTGTCAGTGAAACACTTATTGGCTTTTGGCATTTGAGATCTAGCTGGAAAGCAGTTCTTGGGATGAGGAAAAATTAGGAAAGTGTGAAGACAAGGCAAAGGGGCCAGAACACCCATACATTCATATGTGAATGCATGCTAGGGAAAAAAATATCCGATCCTCCAAAGTGGAACACATTCCCACATCAAATTAAGAAAGCTGATCCTCCTCATATGCTCCTGCTAGGGATGGTATGTACTGTGGCACCTCTATGTTATACCAGTCCTCATTCTATTTTTTGCAGGAGTAATCAGGACCTCATCCTCAATGGGATCTTTTCCCCCAGTGGAAGTGCCTTTTATTGCACTTTCCATGAAAATACATTTATACAGTCTCTTTATCAGTTCATGAATGCCTTGTTTTGTCACACTCTTTTGCATACTGTCTCAGCACTATTCCTTCATAATAACAAATGCAAATATGATCCTTCCCATGCATCTATACACCCAGGGCTTCATTTTTAGAAAAAGAGCTGATGAGACTCATCAAACTTGAAATGATCCTCTATCTAATTTTGAAACTGACCCCTATGTTACTACACCCCAAAAACATGTAAAAATGCATTTTAGATGATATGGGGGAATTAGCTTGTGTATTTGTGCAGGGAGCAGAAAACTGGGATCTTTTATCTGAACAGGTGGCTGTGACAATAGCAAGTTTTCAGTAGGAAAAGAGTGAGAGAGACCTGGTTTAAAGATTTTAAAAGGCACATGGGGTTTATTGAGGGATTTGGTACAATAGTTATGTGGCAGGGGCTTAGCCTAACCAAATACTAGCAAATACTAAATTAAAGTACAAATAAACAATACATTCCTTATCCAAACTAACAATATGACAACAGCCACCAAAACTTGACTGTAGCTACTCCAATTTGGATCAGCAGTTACTTTTAAGATAAAGGTATAAATGTAGGAATAATGGGGAAATAGGGCCTCTTCGGCACTCTCCTTTTAATCCATGTTCACCATGGTGTCCTCCAAGCAATTCTGCACTAAAATCGAATCCAACCTTCTTTTTAATCCAGTTCCCCCCCCCATTCTGCACTAAAATTGAGTTTAACCTTCTTTTAATTCCACCCCCCCCCCATTACATTACCTCCCTTAACTAGGCAGTCCGGTTTCGGCCTGCTGTTGCCCTGGGTTATTTGGATGCTGTTTTGCCATGGATTTAAATTGCCTCAACTCAAACACTAAGAAAATCCATAGTGGCAGGCGAATGTGGAAAGGATCTAGGATACAAGAGAAGTGGGATCCATTGGGACAGAGGTGTCCAGTCTTTCAGATGTGAGGCCTAAATAGCAGAGCAAAGCAAGGAGCCAGCTCTCTGTGTTTGCTGCAGAAAATAAAGGAAGATAAATCAAAATGGGGAGCAAATATATGCCTTTCCTAGTCTGCGTACTAATCGGATGAAAGAAAGAACAATGCAGTGTGTTTGGAGCCTGTGTTGCAGTCCAATTTGTAGTCAGGATCAGACTCAGTTGTTTCAGCAAGGAAGTAGATAAACCATGAGACTGGGGTAATAGGTAGGATCCAGAAACGTGCTATAAAGTTTTGGGTCAGAGAGATGGCTTCTATGCACCTTTAGCTGAATTGAAAAGGTGAGAGTGTCTCTGCAGTGACTGGACTGGGTTGCAGCTAGAAACTCTGAATTCTGTTGGAAGGTTTGAATTTTATGGGAGTAGAAGGTAGAAAGAACTTCAAATATGGGCATAATTAACCATGTACAGAAGTATGGGGAAGTATAGAAAATGTCAACCTGGGGGTGACGAGGTTGCCGGCTTAGACTACCAGCTTGGCCTGGTTCAGCAATAGGGTTGTCAGCTATAATTTGGGGAATTGCTGGAGATTTTGAGCATAGACCTTGGAGAGGGTGGGATTTGGGGAGGAGAGGGACCTCAATGGGGTATAATGTCATACAGTCCACCTTCCAAAGCAGCCATGTTCTCCAAAGGAATGGATTTCTGTCATCTAAACATCAGTTGTAATTCTAGGGAGCCCCACCTGGAAGTTGGCAACCCTATTTAACAAATAACTGGGCTGGGCTTGATGGCACTTCTTGATTCTGTGATTAAATTACCAGAGTGGCAAGCCTGATTAACAAAGGCAAGGAGATGGCTCGTGGGCCTGGCCTTTCTTGTGATTAATTTTCCAGGAAATTTTGCATTATAAGCAGATTTCTGGATGGTCCTAGAAAACCTTGATTGTTAATTATGGTCTGAACTTTGAACAGCCTTCAGGAAGCCAAAGAATAAAACTGCTGTCAAGGGAATGTCTAGCCCTCTGTCCCCCCAAAATATGGACACTTGCCTGTAAGTCAACCTTTCTGTTGCCTGCCAACTATTCTCAATGTTTCGGTTTTAATATCAAACATTACTTCCCTTCCACAATCTCAGACAGCATATGGCCTGAGAAGTCACAAAGGTGACCCAAAATTATGGCTCCCAACTAAGGGCTACTTTCAGGGTTACGCCTATATTGTTTAATAGACTTAGAGAATGGGTCCACGTACAGACCAAGGCCCCGGTCACACGGCAAAGTTGCCGTGGGAGAGGCACAGAAGGTGGGCAGATTATCCGGGTGCGATCACACCCCAACATCTGGGAAGTGGAGCGCACCCGTGCCTTACCGCTGACAATGTGCATTTAAAAACTAGTACCTCCCAGGTTCTAGTAAACGTTTGCCACGGGCTGCCTCCAGACGCCCGTGGTGTGATCGCGCCGGTGCGCGGCATTCCCCTCCGGTCCCTGGTTTACCCACTGGCACCGAGGGAAGGACCTGTGGTGTGCCGCCGGTGCATCTGATCGCATAATCATGGATCAAACTGCGCCGGGGCAATTAGCCACGCCTCCCCCCCGCAATATCCGGCCCGTGTGCCCGGGGCCATAGATGATTTTCTAACACCCCCCCTCAGTTCGCATAAAAAATGTGAAAGCAAAAAAAAAATGGAAAGCAGGTTTAACCCCCCACCCCCAAGAGGAATGTTGTCTAGCCTTATGCAGAAAAGATACATTGAGTGGTGAGGGGAAGAGAAGGAAAAGCCAGGTGAGTCTGCATGCCCAGACATAGCCACCAAGAACTGCCCCTCCACCACTGTTTCTCCTTTGCAAACCAGTGCGTAGGGAAGAGGAGCAGGAATTACCAGAACTGCCACCTTTGAGCTGGAGGGGGAGGGAAGCTGCCTCCTCCAAGGTGGCAGCACTGTGGGCAGGGCGAGGAGGACCAGGAGCTGCCACCCCCTCCTCTCTTGAGATAGGTGGATGAACAGGGAAGAAGAGAGCAAGATCTACCATAGCTAGGCATGTGGAGGCAGTGGTGGTACTGCTGAAGCAAATTAGTCTGGACCGCAAATAGCCAGCTTGCAGAGATGGGAAGGATGGGATTCCTCCCCACCCCCCACTTGCAAGAGTCCTTTTCAAGCAGGCGGGGGGGGGGAGAGAAGGGGAAAGCAGGAGCCACTGCCACATTTCCCAGGCAAGCAGTTCTACAAGAGGGGGGAACAAGTGGGCAGTGTAGGGTGGGCAGCCAAGTGGGCTGCCACAGATGGGAAACCCTCCCCTGTAATCTTGCATGTCCCTATTGTATCTCCTAATTTAGGCTGCGGTCACACACACAAAATAATCCACTTTCAATCCACTTTCAATGTACTTTGGAATTGGATTTCGCCAGTTCACACAGTAAAAATCCAGTTGGAAAGTGCATTGAAAGTGGAATGAAAGTGGATTATTTCGTGTGTGTGACCGCAGCCTATGAGACACTTTCTCCCAGTTATCCTAATGAACTATATTGCTATTCTGCTGTGATCTTTTTTATAATTTCATGTACCACAGATCGACACTGCTTCGTGTAACAGAGGTACAGTGCTGGTGGGAATGCCACACCTTTCTGCCCTCAGTGAATAAGAAAACTCAGAAAGAACTGTGCATATATGTTGTAGTCATAATGTACACATATGTTATCCTTGCATTCCTCTGTCTGTAATTCTGCTTTCTGTGACACCATGCTTCTACGTTGGAACAGTGACTCAGGAAAGACATACAACGCAAGCATGGTTTATTAAAACTATAGTTAGTGACACCAGGATTTAGTTTGGAGAGCAGTACTCAGATCTTGGTTTACCTCAGCAAATGCTTGCCTTTCTTCTACAGCCGATGAGGGCTGTGCTGAAGAACAAGCCAGGATGAAGCCAGGATGTCTGTGTTCACACATCATGTTAAAACATAATTAAAATCAATAGTATATAAACCAACATCAAACTGTGGTTTGACAGACCTTTACCAACCCAAGTTACTGTGGCATCCAAATTAGATCTACTCAGAATCCTAGTCATGTTTATTCTATATGGCTTACTCCTAGAAAAGTGTTTTCAGGATTGCAGAACAAGGCTGTGGTCACACGGGCAGTTTGTGGCTCTATAGTAGTGTTACCTGAGAGGAATAAATGGGCCCCTCCAGACAAGAACACCTGCCTCCTGTGGCACAGTCATCAGCAACCCGTGCTGTTCCGCAATGAAAGTGGAATAAACAGATGCCAGGGAAGGTCCAGTATTAATGGGTTGTTTGGGGTTCCCTCTGGGTTTTCCAACGTCTGAATTCTCTTGCAGCGAAAGAAACCCGGAAGGGACATCTAAACTTGCAGATCCATTTCCGCTGCTGGGGTGGTTTTTTTTTTAGCTTTTGCCAATATGTGCATGAGTGCACATGTACACATTTGCATGAGTGCATATGCATGCACATAAGCACATATGCATGCACATGGGCACATATACACCCACATTCATTTTAAAAAATGATTGGCAGCACACTCCATGGCTGTGACATTGCAGTAATGTGGATGCTTGACCACAGGACAGCTGTGTGGGTAACCTGCAGCATGGTGTGGTGTCTGAATGATATGCCCCGCAACACTTTAAGCTGGTACAATTAGAGGTGCCACCATACTGTGCCAAGCTGTCAGTGTGACTGCAGCCTTAGTGTACTATGCCACATTACATTAATTGGATTAAATTAAATTAAATTATGGCTTTGTGTGATGTCTGAACTGAGACTGTGTCTATGCCATATATTCCAGAAATCTCAAGATTTTTGCTTTGGTTCTTTATTGCTGATGCTTTTGCTAATAATAAATATCAATGCAGGCAGACCCCTATGCATGTTTACTCAGAAGGAATTCATACTGAGATCACTCTCAGGCATGACCATAGGATTGCAGCCTTAAAGATCCAATTGGAAAACTTTGTAAAGATTCAGCAGAATTGTTCTTCTATACAGAACAATGCAAAGAGCAGGATGACCTTTCACCACAAAGCTAATTTGCAGAACAGAAGTATCCTTATTTAATGAGACCTGACCTGCAGAGGTCAGCCTTAGTTCTTAGGTTCTTCCCTCCACATACAATTTTTAGTGAAGTTTTACTACAAAGATTTTTGATCCAGTCTTCTAGAATGATAAACTCCCTTTGTCCAGCATGTTGATGTCAACGAAAAAACAGATTATCCATATCTCTACACTAGGTGCCTTTGTAGTAGGCTGTTCCTCCTGCTGTTCTTTCCCTGGGCAACAGCTTTCATTCAGAGAATGAGTAATCAATAAAATAGGATTGCATCATCCTCTGGTGGAGGAAATACCAAGCAGATACCAGCCAGTCTGGAATCAGCTGTTTCCTTGTCTTTGATCTAGCACAACAAGGCTCCTGAATACCCCCAGAAGGCTACCTCTCAGTCTCCCGTACTGTCCACGTCATGCTGATAACTCCACCAAGGCCTATTGTGGCATTGTTTGTAGAAGAGATCACCTATCAGACTGAATGCCTTCAATCGTCTCTTTCCAGCAGGAGGCCCTTTGCTATAGCAATGATAATTAGAGTCTAATTGAGTGATTAATAACCCAAGGAGCTCATAGCTTTAACTGTATTACCAATATTGGAGCATGCATAGCAGAATGGGTCTCTAATAAGCTGCTTATGAGCTTAGTCATTTTATCCCCTTTCTCAGCAAAAAGTGGGCCCCCCCCCCCCCCCCCCCCCCGTTTGCATTTCCCTTCATAGTTTCCTTCTTCGAATGAATCTGTCTAAGATTTTCATGAGGAATTCACAAAAGAAAAAGACAGTGGAGTCAAATTTTATTTTATTTTATTTACTTTCCCCCTCCATTGAAAACAAAGAACAGCCCCCCCAGGCCCCTGGATACCCCCCCCCGATAGATTCCCCATTGACTATAATGGTCCCATAGGGTATAATGGAGCAAAAGGGGGGGGTGTTCTGAAAAAACCAAATCCAAATACCATACCAGTATTGCCATTCAGGTTTTTTGGGGGATACTGAATTGGGGAGGGGTCCAATATATCCGAATCCAAAAATTCCCATTTTTTTTGTCTCTATCCCCACCCCACCTCTCCTGCTACTGATCTCCTCTGCTCTCTGCTGTGGGGGGTTGAGAGTTTTCTGGAACCAGGGATTTGGTCCTGCCCAAGCGGGTGGAAGGAGTGCTCATTGTGGGGGGGGGGAGAAGCCCTCCCCCACAGAGAACCAGAGGCCCTCATCCCTACCATGAAACCCATCCTCCCTGGAGTCATGCCCCAGCAAGGCAGAATCAGGGGTCTTGGAGCCTTCTTCCCCTGCTCTGTCCTTGAGGGTTTCCCAAGAGCAAGCAGAGGCATTAGCAACATCCAGACACCAGCAGTTGCTATAACTCTTTGGAGAGGATTCCGCTGACAGCAGTGGTTCAGAGATTAGGTGAAAGCATCTTCCTCTCCCAGGTCCCAACTCCTTCCTGCTCCTGCTACCCCACTCCCTCCTACTCCTGCTGCCTCAAATTCACCCCCTCTGGTGCCTCCCGTCCCATGCCATAGAGCAGCTATGCCCAGTCCCATCTGTTCAAATCTTGGTGCCCCATTTCCAATCCAACCTCTGGAAACATTTCTACATTCTCCCCAGTGACCCCTTTGTGGCAGAGTGCCAGGTGGCCATGTCTGCAGGGGCACTAACATCCAACACCCTTCTTCCTGCATTCTCCACAGACACCTGCAAGGGGAGCACCCCACTTTGTTGCTGCTGGAGGAAGGACTGGTGGGCAGTGGGAGAAGGAAGAGGGGGAGCAGGAGACCCCTCTCAGCAGGGACAGGTGGAGGGGAGCAGGAGGCCCCTCCAAGAAAGGCTCCCCATGCTCTGGGTGCAATAGTTGCAACCCCAAGACAAGCTACCCTCCAAGAGGTCATGTTCCTAGAGAGACTGACAGTGCGACCCAAAGGGGCAAAGCAGAGGTCTCAGGAAGCACTCACTCTACTCAACATTTAGATGATTGCAATGTATGGCTATGATGGCCCCATCTACTTTCCTCCCTCAGAGGAAAAAAAATCCCCTCTGTTTTTCTTTCCCTTTATTTATTTGTTTGTTTGTTTCCATTTTTATCCCGCCTTGCCACAGAACTGGCTCAAGGCGGCTTTACTGATGAGCTGTCTTAGTAATGTGTTTTCTTCTTTGCTGAAGAACTCTGGCTGTCCCACCCTGTCACAGTATGATATTTTGGCTGCTGGCTCAGCTCAGGAACCTGAGGGAAGGATCAGGAGCCCCCTTTAACTTAAATAATTTAAATGACACTCAAGGCATTTTGAAATTCAAAAATAACAAAATATTTCAGGCCCCAGTCATATGGGCCGGATAACGCGGGGGGGGGAGGCGTGGCTAATTGCTCCGGTGAAATTAGAGCCGCCAGAACACGATCCGATGCATCAGTGGCAAACCACGGGTCCTGTCCGCCCCGCCTGCGCATTAAGGAGGGGGCAGTGCGATCACACTGCAGGAGTCAGGAGGCAGCCCGTGGCAAACCGTTTATCACTACAGACGAGGTACTGTTTTTGTATTGCACTTTTTCGGCGGCATGCCACGGGTTGGCCACCGGTGCGCTTCACTTTCCAGATGTTGCGTATGATCGCGCCCGGATAATCCGCCCACCATCTGTGCCATTCCCGCGGCAACTTTGCTGTGTGACCAGGGCCTGGATAAACTTTCCATAGCTATACTTAAAGCCATACTCTGCAGTCTGGTTGGATACTGATGGTGGTGGAAGTGCCATCAGGTCACAACCAACTTACAGCAACTCTTGAGGTTTTCAAGGCAGGAGATGTTCAGAGGTGGCTTACCATCACCTGCCTCTGCATAGCAACCCTGAATTGCCATGTTGGTCTCCCATCCAAGTACTAAGCAGAGTGAACCCTACCTAGCTTCTGAGATTTGAATAGATCAGGCTAGCCTAAGCCATCCAACTCAGGGCTGGTTAGATACTAAGGAACAAGAATAAAAAAGTCTTTGGTATCATATATTTGAGCGTTTTTTTACTGGTAAGGTCCCAGTACTTGTCTTGAGTTTTTAACTGACTCTTAAAGTTTCTACAGGCAGTTTCTAACCACACCAGACCAGGGATCTCTTCACTCTCCAGAATTAATTTCCTATTTGACTGGGTAGGGAAATTCTCCTCTCACTAGAAGATCTATCTCTTTTCTTTAGCCTGGGGTCTTCACCTACTGTCCAAACCTTCTTACCAACTTTCCCGCAGTTCTCCATATGTGTTAAACTCCTCTCAGCTAAGGCTGAAATCAGACTCAACTCAGTCAAGGCAGAAATCTGACTGACTCTCTCCTCAGCAGCTCTCTCCAGACTTTCTCTGCTCAGCGAATGCTAACCATCCTCTTTCTCTAATCCATTCTCATGCCTCTGGCTCTAATCTTTGAGATGTCCTAGAGTACTGGTGTTGTGCCGGAAGACTGGAGAAGAGCAAATGTTGTCCCGATCTTCAAGAAGGGAAAAAAGACGGATCCAGGAAATTACAGGCCTGTCATATAAATGACCTGGAGGAAGACATAGAGGGGATGCTTATCAAATCTGCAGATGACACGAAGCTGAGTGGGATTGCTAATTCTGAAGAAGATGAGTCAGGATTCAAAATGATCTAGATAGGCTGGAACAGTAGGCCAAGACAAATAAAAGGAATTTCAGTAGAGATAAGTGCAAAGTCGTACACTTAGGTACAAAAAAATCAAACACACAGATATAGAATGGGAGGGACCTGGCTTGACAGCAGCAAATGTGATCTGGGTGTTCTGGTTGATCACAAGCTAAACATGAGCCTGCAGTGCAATATAGCTGTGAAGAAAGCGAATGCAATCTTAGGATGCATTAACAGAAGCATTGTGTCCAGATCACAGGAGGTGGTAGTTCCACTCTATTCTGCTATGGTCAGGCCTCACCTGGAGTACTGTGTCCAGTTTTGGGCACCACATTTTAGGAAGGATGTTGACAAGCTCGAGCATGTCCAGAAGAGGGCAACCAGGATGGTGAGAGGGTTGGAGTCCAAGTCTTATGAGGAAAGGCTGAAAGAGCTGGGTATGGTTAGCCTGGGAAAGAGAAGGCTTAGAGGGGACATGATTACAGTCTTCAAATATTTGAAGGGCTGTCATATAAAAGATGGAGCAGATCTATTCTCTCTTGCTTCAGATTGCAAGATTAGATCTAATGGGTGGAAATTACAAGGGAGTCGTTAGGAATTAACCCTTTGCAGTCCTTTACCTGTTTGTACAGCACTTCTATGCTTTTAAAAGTGAAGTCTGTCACAATGGCTAATTCTTCTCCTTTGTGGAGGATGTAGCTGCTTTTGCCAGCTGCTGCACCAACTGACTCCCTGGTACTCCATCCCCTTGCAGAGGACCATGAGCTGGCAAGTCTTGCCTGCCATGCATTGATCTGCAGTGTTGCTGGTCAAGGCTGAGCTCTCCAGAGTGCAAGGCCAAACTGTCTATTTCACTGTGGATCTCTGAAGCAGCTGGCAGCACGGCTACGTCTCCATCACCACCCACTGGTGGCAACCAGAAGACCTCACTGTCTGGACTGTTGAGCCCACACCCCAGGAGGGGACAGTCCTGCCACTTGGCTACAAAGTAGTTCTGCTCCATGCATAGAGGTTGGATGTAGAACACATGGTGGTGGACGTTGACACCATGATTCAGAGTAGCCTGAGGGAGTGGCTGGGCAGCGGCAACATTGTTTGTGGCTACATGGTCAACTTTTTGGGTTTAAAAAAAAAGATTTCAGGTTTTTCTGCAAATGTGGGGCATTTTTCAGGTTTTTAGAAATAACTGGCATGTCTGTTCACAGCTCCTATCTCTGGATTTAAATATTCTCAGATTGTGCCAAAAATTAGATCTATTTAATTTTATAGAATTACATATATAGATAGTCTTATTACCTTTATAGGAAAGCTCTCCTGAAGGATTCCATCTATTTATTTATTTATTGTTTCTATTTATATCCCACCTTTCGCATGAACGGGCTCAGGGCATCTTACAGCAATAAATATAATACAATTTTAAAATAATGCAACCAAATAATACAATAAAACCAATGTAAAAACATTTAAAGTGGGCAGTGCAATACAATCAATTCTAGTTCCTACATCCATTGTCTTTGGACATTTTTCATGAATGTCACAGAAAGGTTCACCAGTGCACAAAGGCACATCATTCCTTCAGGCCATAAAGGTCTAATTTAGATACGGGAGACTTAATTAACTGGGCCTCATGTGCCTATTAGAGGCAATATTAAAAGAAATCTCCCTCAGCAGGTTGTCACAATGGGAGAGCAGAAGAAAACTTCTACCATAAACCTTACTCCGGAGGCATTCTACTGTTTAGAACTATGGTCAGCCTCTGAGGATTTTGACAGAATATTTGAAAGCAAAGAAAGGACTGATTCTTTTTATTTCTCGTAACTGTAACAACTGTAACTAAAGAGGGATCTGTGGCTCTTTTAGGCTCTTCCAGGGCTCCTCTCTGCATTTTTATATTCTATACAAAAAAAGAGGGTAAATCTCTAGATTTTAAGACATATAATGGAAATCATGTAGGAAATGTTCTGAATAGTTGTTCAGTAAGTATAGGCTCTTACACCTTTTACAGTGCCATCCTAACCAGAGTACAGCCGTTTAAATCTACTGGGTTTAGAAAGGGGTAACTCTGCATAGGATGGCATTGTTAAACTTCCATTTTTTCACTGGTAATTTCCTGCAGTGGCTCATTAGAAACTGCAGGTCTTATAATAATGTTAATACTGCTTTTGATCTGTAGGGCACTGAAAAGTGGACAGTGGGGTATTGGTAAGGTTATTATTCTCCAGGTGGGGCCTGCAGATCTCCCGGAATTACAGAGATCAGTTCTCCTGGAGAAAATGGCTGCTTTGGAGGAGAGACTCTATGGTGTTATACCCTGCTGAGGTCCCTCCTGTCTCTAAATCTGCCCTCCCCAATCTCTATACTCCCCAGATCTCCAGAAATTTCCCAACTTAGAATTGTCAATCCTATTTTTGGTAGATAAGTATCTTGTGGTCTCCCAGCTGTATTATTTTACTTCTGTGGAAAAAGACCCTGTAGAGGTGTACACTTTAAAAAATGTGCATTTAATTTTTGCTTTTGAAAATTATAATAATGTTTTTGTTTGTTATTGCATTCATTCTTTTGGTTTCATCTTCTTTTCCCATTGGTTTCCAAAGGAAATATATATGACTAGGCTGTGACTTCTTTCAGGCAAATCTGAGAAAGTGTACCAATCTCCCTTATATATAAAAGCCAAATGGTGGTAGCACTTCTCTAGAACATTCCACACGCTCCAGAATTGGTTGGCACCCTGGTGTGTCACTCAGAACATATCCCTATCCACAGGCTGCATTGCTTGAGTCTCACCTCCCACATTCTAAACAGTTTGCTGTTCCTCTCCCCCCCATAGCCAGTCAGAACACAGAGGCTATTTGCATATGCATCCTCATTGGCCTTTGCCTTGGAACACAGCGATCGTTTGCATATGTGACTTGATTGGCTTTTGCCTCTAACATCCTAAACAGTTTGCTGTTCTGAGGTAAAATGTGTCCAATCTCCAGGTGAGGGCTGGAGATCACTCAGAATTACAACTGCTTTCCAGATGGCAGAGATCAGTTCCCCTGGAGAACCAGCCAGGGAGGCAGTGGGGCCCTTGGATGTCCAAGGGGTAAAAGGAGTACTGAAGGATGATAGGGAGCCACACTGCTCTTCGGGGGGCAGAGTTCCCCCCAGGGCCTGATTCCACGGCGGCAGAAATCGGGCCTCCAAAGTGGGGGTTTCCCCGCCCCCACTTGGCAGCCCCATTGCCACAGCAAATTGACACTAAGTGTCCAAGGCCGGGGCACCCACCCAGAGCCTCTTTTTAGAGGCCGTTGTATTTATTTCCACAATGAGCCTTTTTCCTAGTTTTAATATAATTCTAATTAACACCATCTTTCAGGTAGGTTCCATAATACCAGTTTCTGCCAACAATGAAAGTTAATTTGGGAGTTCTTCTCGGGTGAAACACTGGAGGATGAAACACTGGAGGGAAACCAAAGCAGATTTAATATGACTAGCAACATTTCTAAAGAAAGATTTTGTATATTTGCATTGGCCATTGTGGTTCAGCTCAAGGGTTGCGGGAAATGGTCTCAGGTTTAAGCCTCATGGCCTTACACCCTTGGGTGCCCCCACACGTTATTCAGAGATGTCTTCAAACATCCCTCTCCCCCATTCTCCAATACCCACTTCAGAACTGCTGGTGTATACTGCTGTTCACAACTATTTAATAGTTATGCTGTATATCTGAAACAAAAATAATCGCCAATAGTTTTTGGTTAAGAAAATACTCCTAAGATAAAATGTGTCTCATTGCAGAAAGTGTATAGAAAGAAAAATGTGTGATGCAGCATATAAAGTCTGGGTTCTCACTGAGGTGCACTGTACTTCTTCAAACTGCATGTAGGAGATCACACCCCTTATTGTTTATCCATGCAAAGAGTTTTCTATGAACAGAAAACTTGCAAGTCAGGAAAAAATGTTCTAGCCTAATTATGGCCCCGGTCACATGGCAAAGTTGCCGCGGGAGAGGCACGGATGGTGGGCGGATTATCCGGGCGCGATCACACCCCAACATCTGGGAAGTGGAGTGCACCTGTGGCTTACCGCCAACAATGCGCCTTAAAAAACTAGTACCTCCAAGGTACTAGTAAATGTTTGCCATGGGCTGCCTCCAGATGCCCATGGTGTGATTGCGCCGGTGCGCAGCATTCCCCTCCGGTCCCTCGTTTACCCACCGGCGCTGAGGGAAGGACCCATGGTGTGCCGCCGGCGCATCTGATCGCGTAATCGTGCATCAAACTGCACCGGGGCAATTAGCCACGCCTCCCCCCCCCCACGCGATATCCGGCCTGTGTGACCGGGTCCTATGGTGTTCTGATTGCTACAGTGCTGTTGTGAGGTGTCTTGTGGAGTGGGGTCAGGGAGAGGATTCTCACACTGAATAATATGGGAGCAGGTTTGGGTGGCACTAGATAGGGAAGAGGGGGGAAGGAATTGATTGAGAG
This sequence comes from Gekko japonicus, assembly GCF_001447785.1. Taxonomy (NCBI): domain Eukaryota; kingdom Metazoa; phylum Chordata; class Lepidosauria; order Squamata; family Gekkonidae; genus Gekko; species Gekko japonicus. The sequence goes on from NW_015172578.1 coordinate 436,039, forward strand.
TATTTAACAGTGCATTGATTCTATTATGATTTTGGTGTATATGCTTACATTTATTTTAACCAGATCTTAATATGTGGGATTTGGCAGGATGAAAATCCAAATCAATCTATTACATTTTCATCTTACCTTTCCTCCAAGGAGCTCGGAATATGTGGACCTTTCTTCTCTGTTTTATCCTTATACTAGTCCTGTGAGGTAGGTTAGGCTGACTGGTCACCCACTCGGCCTGCCAGCCTCCAGGTGGGGCCTGGAGATCTCCCGCTTTTACAACTGATCTCCAGAGAAAATGGCTACTTTGAAGGGTGGACACTATGGCATTGTATCATGCTGCAGCCACTCCCCTCCACAAACCCCACCCTCTCCTGGATGCACCCCAAAGTCTCGAGGTATTTTCCAGCCCATGCCTGGCAATCCTGTCACCTACCAAACTTTGATGATTGTGGATTTGAACCTGCATCTCCCTCATCTTAGTCAAGTTCTCTAAACACTATACAATACAGTCCTGATAAATAATTTTACAAAAATTAATTCAAATTGCTTATTTGTCATTTTAGGAAAGACGTGGTGTAGTCTAATTTCAAAGCCTTGTTCAGCCATAAAACTCTCTGTGTGGCCTTAGCCAACTGGACCTATGATATCTCAGCCCTAACTTCTTCCCAGGGGTTTTGTATCTGTGTGTGTTGGAAGGTGTTAACTGAGAGATAAGAACTGTAAAGTGCTATAGAAATTATGACTAATAACAACATAAAATGGCTGTTCATTTTCCACTAAATAGTCTTCTGACCCTAAAATATGTCCTATATCATTTGAATCTAGCAGGCTCAATATATTTCAGTGTCATAATGAGTGTGTTTTAGCTATTTTTAACCTTTTCCTCCTCCACTCCTACCCTAGAATAACAGCATGGGTCAAAACTCACAGTCCTTCAGCTGCTTGACAGAAAGAATGTATTAAAATTAGAGAGCTGTGTTGAAGGCCTGCTTCATGCAGTTGCCAATGCAAAATTGTGTGTGTGGCTTCCACTTGTTTGGCATAGGAAAAATGAGGGTAACCTGAGAATTCATTACGAGAAAGTACAGGCCTCTTGCCATCCTCTAATGGCTTTCTTACAGCTAAAAATGCAAAATTTACAAGGAAAGTCTTAAAGGAAATGACAGGAAAATCTCAGAAGATAACAGAATTGGACAAGGAGATTAATGGAGACCTTGGATTTTTCTAATCCACAGTGATTAATAACTTGGAGTTTCATGATCCTTCATTTCCATTGGAGTCAGGAAAGGATCAGCTGTAGCTCCTAGTCTTTAAATCAAGCTAAAAACCACTTCAGGCAACCCAACTGGCCCTAAAATCTCTCCACTCAAATGTGGTTTTATTTAGTAAGTTGGGATAGCAGGAAATGCCATTGTGCCAATGAGACGTGACATTCTCCAGCTGTGCAAATGCACAATGCTCAATAATTACTTCTGTGCCTGCTATCTTCAGCTGCATTGCTGGTCAGTGTGAAAGCCCCATGTTGGAACAATGCTGATTTTTTTCCCCATGAAAAATATTTGTGGTTTCAGTTGTGTATAGACCCAGAAATATAGAGATCAGATGTAGAGGATGTGCTGAGTGAGGTCTAGCCATATCACCACCTCCTGTGCCAATAAGACTTTGCTAATCTACAGAAGACTCTTTCATCCTCTAAGGATGCTTGAGCATGTCAATTTCCAATTATTTGGGGACTTTTCTATGTTTGAGGAGTTATGTCCCCTAGAGTCTCCACCAAATTACTGCTTGCATGTTCTGTCCAATTTTGAATGGTTGTGTGACATTTGTGTGATGCTTGTCTTACACTTAATAGGTTAAACAAGTGAATTTCTAATTTATTTCAATGTCTCCAAGTGTGTGGTTTATGTCAGCTGTTGTCTAATGAATTATTAAATCCTTTGGGCAAAAATAAGAGGTGAAAGATCTGAAGCTGATTGCAAAGTGTTCTCCTTTAAACTCAACACGTTAAAACTTGACTGTTCCCTGGAGCTCCTATCTATTTCCTAATTTACAACTGTTGATTGCGCATTGACCAGTCATTTGAGTTCTCACAATAAAAGAATGATCCTCAGCCCATAAGGCTGTAGTTGAGAAAAAGCTGCTCAATCCCAAACTCTGAGCAAGAGGTAGTATTGGTTACTTCCCTCCACCCCCAGGTCATCTGTAAGTTAGACATGGCTCGGCAGCCATGAGGTCATCCCTCACCTAAAATAATTCTGTCAAACTATCAGAGTTTCAGTTATACTAGCAAATGTGAGAAAAACTTTTATATCCCTTCCTTTGAGTGTGCATATGGAAGACAGATCCATCAGTAGCTACTAGACATGGTGACAAAAGGAAACCTCCACATTCAGGGGCAGATAACCTCTGAACACCAGTACTAGGGGGCAACATTGAGGGAAGACCTTGGCCTCTGTGCCCTGTTGCTAGCCATCCAATGTAACTGATTGGTCATTGTGAAAGAAAGGATGATGGATGAGATGAGCCACTGGTCTGATTAAGCTGGGCTCTTTGTATATATTTATTTACATAGATATGCACCTTTCTGCCCTCATCAGGGCCACCAAGGTGGCTAATTGATTAAAAATATGCACAATAAAAACATGTCTTAAAAACCATTAAAGCCACCCCCCACATTATTAAAACAATTAAAACCAAAGCTAAAATGCACATATATAACACATATAAGATGAAAAAGCATATATGCCCTCTAATGCTATTGAAATCCTGAACATCCTAGTAACTGGAGAAAAAAGGTTCCGTTAAAAGACACATTCGCACTTGTTAATCAGATCTTTCTGGAGGACATAGCAGCCTCATTCCACCATTGTTTGACAACCAGTTACTTCCAATGGGATAATAAATTCTATGAACAGATGGATGGGGTTGCCCTGGGAAGCTCTCTCAGACTGGTTATAGCAAACTTCTACATGGAACATTTTTGAAAAAAACAGCTTTAGAATCTGTACCCCACAAACCTACAATCTGGTTCCAACATGTAGATGATACCTTTATCATTTGGAGCCAGAATTGATGGAGTTTTTAAACCACCTCAACAACATCCACCCGAACATACAATTCACCATGGAAAAAGAAATCGAGGGTGAACTCCCATTTCTAGATATCATGGTCATCCACAAAGCTAACCTTCAATTAAGTCACAAGGTCTACAGAAAACAAACTCACACGGGAGACTTCTGGTTTTGGTGACTTGCTGGTGGGTGTGCTCCATCGTGCTCCGATGAGAGTGGCCCGTAACCGTGTTGGATGGGAGGAGTCCTAGACAATTCCGTGGGCCCCCAGAGCCCTTGGAGGGAGCTCGTAGCCTGTGGCGCAAGAGGTGCCTCTTCTGAGGAGATGGCCAAGGAATCAAGGCTCTTCTTTGCCCCAATAGGTCCCGCTGCTGTGAGACCAGTAATGGAGGTAGAGGTGCATGCCGGACCAAGCAAGCAAGCGATCCAGCATTCAAATCTTCTTAAATTAGCCAAGCGCCCAAGCAGATAACCACCCCAAAGCCCCAAGTCGATGCAGCGGAGGGGGAAGGAGTTAATCCCACCCTGGAAAAAGTTACTGTGAGAGCGAATACGAGGGGCAGAGTGATGGTCCTGACTGAAAAGCGTTAATCCAGCCGAGTAGTGTGTGGAATAGTAGAAAGTGTATGACTTAACAGACTTTCAGAGACTTAAAAGAACTTTTTTCTCCTGTATAAACAATGATGCAACAGGCTGATAAAATGGTGATTAGGAGGAGACCTTCTACAGGAACTGCCAGCTCAGTGATACCGGCCTGTAGACCAGAAGTAACCACAGACTTCCCTAATATGCTAGCTATAGCATTGTGCCCTTTGCTGTCCCAGATGACCAACCTTAACAATAAATTTGATGCTCTCCAAAAGCAATTGAAAGAAACTAGTATAAGAACAGAAGAAACAGTTAAAACGTTGAAAAAAGTTGATGCTATTATAAATGTGATAAATCAGAGACTGGAGGTCATGGGAAAAGAGGGGACCTCTGTGTAAAAGCAATTAAAAAGTTATAAAAAAGAGAATATAAACTCACATAAATCATTATTTATGCAAAAACTCCTAAAATCAGAGACTGGAGGTCATGGGAAAAGAGGGGACCTCTGATAAAGAACAGTTGCTACAGCTACAAATGGAAAAATCATTATATGTCCTTAGATTTCAGGGTATCCCAGAGCAAAAAGGGGAGAACTTGAAGGAGATTTTAAGCGAAGCTTTGGTTCCAGTGGCAGATCTTAAAGTGGAATTTCTACAAAATGATATGGATATGGTGTATAGAACATATCCAGACTTCATCAAGAAAAATAAACTGCCCAGCGAAGTGTTTGTTAAGTTCTCCAAGAGATCAACAAGGGATATAATATTGAAAGTAACTAACAGGATAACCCTAAAAATCAAAGGTATAGAATCTATAGCTCTAAAAGACATTCCATTTGAGATAAGAAAAAGGAGGAAACAATACAAAAACCTGACATCCTTTTTACAGAAAAACTGTACCCCCTACAGATGGATAATACCAGAAGGACACAGATTACACAGGGAAGCCATTGAAATCCATTCAACTACAAAGAGAAAAAAATAAAAGATTGACTCTATTACAAAAGCAAAGGCATTTTGGAACAGCACCAAACAACAGCAAAAGGAAAAGGAAAAGCAGGACAATAACACAACAGAGGAAAATAGCGAACATAAATTGGGAAGCAGTGATAGTACCTCGGGCAGCCCCTCAGAAGATTCAGAATCCGACAAAGGAGAGGCAGATCCTAAATTTCTTAAAGTCAAACTGACTTACAGTAAAAACAAGCACGGGGGGAAATATGATAAATAGCTTTATACTGAAAGCCTGATTTCTTTTTATTAATATATAAAGTACTAGGATGCAACTATTCTGGCTAATTATGTTTGTGCTAGTTTGATCTTGAAATAATAATTATTAACCTTCATTCCTTAAATCTTATGTGGAGAAAACATCAAGACATGGGTACAATTTATGTACAACAATTATAATATGATCCTTGCCTAGCTTTGTATTTTAGGCTAGATTGCAGCCCGGAAAATCTACAACTAATAAAAAAGAGTCTTTATTTTTACGAGCCCTGATAGAGCTATCAAATTTTGAAAAGTTTGGAAAATGTGTATATAGATTACTAAAATGACAAGATTTTCCTGTTTCTGTAGGAAATTTTGACTGAAAATAATTCCCAACAAAAATGATACAGGCTGCAATCCTTAAGGATACTTTACCATAGGACTTATTTCTGAGTAGACCTGCTAACGGTCCATCCATTCATTCATTTTTATTGTTCATAGACCCATAAGTCATAAGCAAATAGGATATAGACCTGCTAAGGAATGCTCCCATAAGAACATAAGAGATGCCAATGTTGGATCAGGCCAAAGGCCCATCCAGTCCAACACTCTGTGTCACACAGTGGCCAGAAATACCAGTGCCATCAGGAGGTCCACCAGGAGATCCACGAATGAAAGGGTTTTCTACTTGATCTAGTTCCATGTTTCGGCATTAAATTTCCCTCCTCCCTTCCACTGTTAATAATGTATCTGTAAGAAGTACATGCTGTCAGTTTCCCGTATAGAAACTGGAAATCATCCCTGCAATTTATATCTGTGTATGGCTGATTTGAACATTAAGCCTGGATGTGGCTATTAGTAGCAGGTGACTATTCTGCGTAGACAGACTTACACTTTTACTATGTGTGAGGGGCAGAGGCAGATACTTCCAGTCCATCCCTTTGAGGGAATCATCAATAGTGCAACCCAGACAATTTGTTCTGGTTACCCGTAAGGAATTGCTGTTTGTTTTCCCCCATCCACTTTCTGTCTTCTTCTGAACATTACTCCAGTCCTTCTTGATTTCACTTTAACTAAGAAAATTTCTAAAATAAACCCCCAAATCCTGCACAGTTAGTTGCAACATCTATTCCCATTTTTGGCATCACTTTTGCCTCTGTGTTGTAGATGCACACTTTGAAAAACACTAAAGAACAATTTTAAGGTAATCATGCATTTGACATCATAGTTGTTTGCATGCAGAACTCTGCTAACATGCACATGTTCGCCAATGCACCAGTAAGACTCAGCAGGAGAAATACCTTTGTACACCCTCTTTATAAATATGATACAATCAATATTGACTTTTTGCAGCATTGCAATAATGCACGTGTGTTCAGCGTAACATAGTAAGTGGAGAGGCTTATTAACTGAAGGAACTGAAAACTAATATTTTTGTTCCACCTCAGAAACCAAGTGATTCAGAACTTCAAAATCTGGGGAAGAATGTTCAAGATAGTGACCAGAGTGGCTCTCTTTTGCAAACACGTATGTGGAATCCGCTGGGGGTGGAAGTGAATTGGGGAGATTTTGAGAAGGCAAGTAGTGTGTGTGTGAGGGGAGAAGGTTAAGCAACCTTCTCCCATCCAGGGTGTAGACTTCTCCATTTCGGGGGGGGGGCACACAGGGCTGAACCTGGTCCAGGCCCATAGTAATCTATATTAACTTATTTCGATATGAAATTATTTATATTTCCAAAAACCACTTTCATCAATGTATAGTTTGAATCTCAGTCAAAACAATACTTCCTCCTCCTCTCTCTTTTCCTCACAACTTAGGCTGAGTGTGTGACTGGCCCAAGGTCACATCGTGTGCTTCGTGGCTAAGTGGGGATTTGAACTCTGGCCTCCCCAGTCTTAGACCAACACTCCAACAACTACAACACTCATATGGGATACTCAACACAAATTTCCAAATGCATCTCAGAATCCACAGTAAATGCTGGCTTCTCAGATACCCTGACCTGAAAACATGGGAGAATTTGGTTGGTTGAAGCAGGGTCCAGGACAACAGAATCACCTCACTTTCTGTATTTGGGGAACCAGCTTTTACCCCCCCCCCCATGTACAGACTCACAGAGACAAATGAAATGGTTAAAAAGTAGGATTCCCAGGTCCATCTTCGTCCCCAGTGAGGGACTTTGGGGGGTATTCCCAGAGGGGGTGGGGTGTCCCCAACATGATGATGTCACATTGGGGACGTCCCAGCTCCAAGCCCCACCCCCACGGGGCCCTTTCACCTTGGCTGCCTGCACTTAGATGGTTCCCCTTGCAGCCGGAGGGGGGTAGCTGTGGGTGTTGGGGCTTGGGGCTTGGGGGCGGAGCTTCCCCCACCGGCCAGCTGGCAACCCTATTAAAAAGAAAAATATTCCCATCTCTTCCATTTCTTTTTCTCTAAAGCTGCAAGTCCCAGAATACCAAAATCACCTTAACTTTTAGTATTTGAGCCATAGACCTCTCCCCCTCCCCAACACACACATGGCTAAAGACAGAAATATTTCCATCTTCTCTATGTCTTCTTCCTTAAGTTGCAAATCCCAGGATACCAAAACCACCTTAACTACTAGTACATTGTCTGTTTCAATGATCCACAGGTTGAGAGCACGGGCTTTAGAAAGAACTTCAAGGATCTTAAGGGAAAAATAAGGTAATGCAGTGGAGGAGTGATCCTGTGTGGCAAGAAAATGTCCCAATGTCCTGGAGAAAGAAAACCAGAGTTAGCAGACTCTGTGTGAGTGCGGAGGATGAGATTGCACAGTTTTGGCTGGCAGAACAGCCCAAAAGAATTTTAAAGATATAAGGTCTAGGAATTCAGGGCAAATCCAGGATGAGAATCTATGGATTTCCTAGCTCTGACGGGGGTGGGGGGAGGTTAGAAAGGTAACAAAAGGAGATTGCTTCCAGAAAGGGTGGGCAAAAGTGGTGGCAGGGTGGAGGCTTCCCTCATGCCTGGAGCAGGCTGGTAGATTAAGAGACATTCAGGGAAAGGTCAGCAAAAGGTAATCATCTTACCTGGCTGCTTGATAATAATTAGATTTTGCACTCAGGAAGACTTGCATTTCCTGCCGAAATTACCTTGATAGACTAAGGTGGGTGCCTGGCTTTGCAAGCCCCTGTGGCAATAGGTAGACATGCAAATGTCCCATCAGTGAATCAATCCCCTGCCCAAAGTTTTGGCCACTCATTAGGGTAACCTGGGGAGAACCTTGATCTCACCTTCTCCCCAAGCAAAGCATTGCTAGCTCCTAACATGGTTGCCAAGGCAAATTCAGCCAGGATGTAATCAAGGCAGAGAACACACATCTAGGTAGGAAGGGAGTCCTCGGTAACATTCCCCCACACCCATAGCTAGAGATAAAATGGAGATGGGAACTTTTCTTTCTCTAACACAGGACCACCAGGACACAGTAATAATGCACATAATGCTAATATTAGTATCCCATCTGTGAAGGCAAACCATAATTTTCTTGATCCGTTACTTACATTAAATAGTTTCAGAGGGTTGCTGTGTTGGCATGCAGGAGAACAGCTAGATTTGAGTCCCATGGCATTTTAGAGACCAACAAAAATGGGGGGGGGTATAAAATTTTGAGAGCTTTACTCAGTGAGGGGAGCTTTACTCTTGAAAGCTTATACCCTCAAAATCTCTAAGGTGCTACTGAACTCAAATCTAGCTGTACTTACATGAGTGTTTGTGTTGCAGGCTATAGGGAATACATTCATCAGTCCAACCACTGAGGCCACCTGATTGCTAGATGGACTGATCTTTCACTTCCCCTACCATTCTCTTTCTCTCTCTCTCTTTCTGTTGTTTCTTCACAAACAATATTATCCACTGAAGGTTCCCTCCCCCTCTTATCTTTACAAAAGCAAGCGAACAAAACCAGTTCTGTGCCTCCTAGAAGCTTGTTAAGTTGCTACAATGACAAACAGGACTGACTGTTCTTGAGAACCTGACAGCCTGAGCTACTTCATGATGCTGCTTGGCAGCCTGGGGGTGGTGGTGGTGATAGGCTTGCCCCAGAGCAGCCGGGGGGTGGTGGGGGTGATAGGCTTCCCCCAGAGCCCCGTTCCCCGCCACTGCCGGATCGGGCCCCAGGGGGAATTCCACCCCGACGTGCACGTCACCAGGAAGTGACGCGACCACGCTGGGCATGCTGGGGGCGGGACCACAGTCATCCGAGGGAAAACTATGTTTTTCCCTTGGATGGTCGTGGCCCTGCCCCCAGCGTGCCCAGCGTCATCATGGCACTTCCTGGTGATCGACCCGGGAGTCCCCCGCTCCAGAACAAGGTGAGACTTGGCAACCCTAGGTGGTGAGCAGCTTCATGATGCTACCTGGCAGCTGGGGGCGGGCATTTCCCCTGCTGGGAAATCCCAAAATGGGTATTAACCCCCTCCAGAAAATCCCAGGATGCTTGAACCATGCTGCCCCCCACAGTTTATACCCCTGCCTCCCTTGAGTTGATGTCAGAATGCCGTTTCCCAAAGCAGCTTTTATTAGGAAGGAAGCTGTGTGTATGTGTATGTGTGTGGGTGCATGTATATAAAGTGCTGCTAAGTCACACCCAATTGATGGCAACCCCAAAGGTTTTTTAAGGCAAGTGAGAAGCAGAGGCAGTTTTGCCGTTGACTTCCTCTGCAAAGTCTTCCTCGGTGGTCTTCTACCCAAGTACCTACCCTGCTTAGTTATACTATACCATTCCACATCCCCATGAGGAAACAGTGGGGTCCCACAAATTTGTTCATAAGTGATCTGCAATTGGGGATGATGTACACTGGAACAAAAATATGCTGATAGAGTCTGACCTTGCTGATGTTAAAATGGAAAGAGATCTTGGAGCTGTAGCAGATTGCTCAATGACAATGTCAATTCAGTGTGTGCACCAGGGAAAAAGTGAAAAAGGCAAAACTCCATGCAGGGGATTGTTAGCAAAGGGACTGAAGACACTGAAGCCTTATTTGGAATACTGTGTACAGTTCTTGTTACTTTATCTTTAAAAGAATAAGAGTTCTATAAGGAGTAAAGGAGGCTAATAAATTTTATAAATAAATAAATAAAATTATGCACAGGATGCATAATTGTGTATGTACAGAAAATGGATAAAGATACCTTTTTCTCCCTATCCATAATACTAGAACTCAGGGGCATCCAATGAAATTGGTAGACAAGATGCTGAAAGCAGGCAGAAGGAAATAGTTCTTTATTCAATTTCAGAATTCAGAACACTTCAGAATTCACTGCCAGTGATGGCCATGATGAGCATAGATGGCTTTCAAAGGGATTTAACAAATTCATGGAGGATAGTTCTGTCAATGGCTAGTAGCCATGGTAACTAAATGCAGCTACCACATTCAGAGGCAATAAACCTCTGAGTACCAGTGCTAGGAGGCAGCATCGGGGGAGGCCATGGTTTATACATCCTGTTTGTCTGTCCCCCAGGGCTACTGGTTAACTGCTGTGTGAAATAGAATGCAGGACTAGATGGACTAGATTCTTATGCTAGGAAAAATGAAGCTTCTCAGGGTATGGTTACAGAGCTTTGTGTGTGGCTTATAGTTAGACTCTTAATCTAAAGGTTCAATGGCTTGGTAAATCAAAGAAGGGCAATTAGGTGCATGAATCATCACTGTACAGGTATAACACAGCGAGACCATGCTGCATTTTGGCAAAGTGGAAACTACATTTTATCAGCAGCAAATGTCTCCCTTTCCATCCAATGCCCCACCACACTGCCTACCCCCAAACACGGTTCTGTTGGCAGATTTAGAAGGCAGTTACTTTTACATCTGCACAACCATTTCTAAGCAAAGTACTGGCCAGACAGCTAATAAACATGAAACATTATGTAGCTCCATAACTTAAAAAATTAATAAATAAAGTGGAGACCTGCTTGTTTTAGGAAAAAATGGTGAATGCTTTTTTGACATTGTAGCTTAATGGACTCGTTAGTCTAATAGGGCTTTTTTCTTCTTCTTTTTTTTCTAAAAAAGGCTAAGCTCCTAGGTGTCCTGGTAAAAAATACTAGCTTTTTATAAAAGGTCATTTCAGCACATTGAGCCAGCAGGTAATTTTCCTTCATTTTGGCTGAGACAGATGGCATGCTGTCAGAAATAAGTGGTCCATGTGGCTCTTTATTGGTTATCTGAACTACCTGAACAGCAGCCATTTTGCTAGCAGTTTGAAAGCAAGAAATTGCAAGTAGATAAATAGGTACCGCTTCGGTGGGAAGGTAACAGCGTTCCGTGCGCCTTTGTGTTTAGTCATGCCGGCCACATGACCACGGAAACGTCTTCGGACAGCGCTGGCTCTTCAGCTTTGAAACGGAGATGAGCACCGCAACCCTAGAGTCGGACTCGACTGGCTTTCGAGCAAGGGAGACCTTTACCTTTACTTTATATGTCTATCACTAGGGATTTGTTCACTGTTACAACTGATGGAAGCTGTTGCATTGAGGAGAAGGCATGGCTCCTAACAGGTTTTATTTGAAATTAAAGATACTGAGACATCACAGACAATCGGATCCCTCCTCAGCACTGGTCTCACATATCAGCTTGTTTAGTATATAGGTTTTTACCTTGGGGGAGGGGAGTAAAGCCTCTGAATCTCTGCCCCACTCTGCAAAGCAAATGAGCTGCCTAATGTTTGGGGAAGCCTATGCATCTATTGCCTACTCAATTTCTCCACCATCCTGGTTGCCAGCTAGTACAAGCAAAATTCTGCTGTATCATACAAAGGCTGCACCTCATGGAGTGTGTGCATGGCAAATGAGCTTCTGCTAGTATTTCTCTCTCCCTTATCTGTGCAGTCTTGCCTGCCTGCCAGCAGGTACAAGCAAATGAAATAGCTCATACAATCAAGGTATCAACAAGTATCAACAGGGCATCAGGGCATCTGCAAAGCTTTACCTTGACAGGCAGGCACAGCCCCAGAAAATGAAATCACTCATACAATCAGTAAGCATCAAAAGGGCATCAGAGCATCAATAAGCTCCCCCCAAAGCCCTCGTAATTGTGAAGTGATTGGCAGAAAGTGGAAGCACTTTTGCTGGGAACATCTTATTCTGGATAGATGATGTCCCTGTCCGGCACGTACCTGCAGAGTCCTCTCTGTTCTTTCTCACACCTATTTCCCCATCACTGCCTTATGCCATGTGGAAGCGAAACAGAAAGAGTACAACTGAGGCAGCAGAGAACAGACAGAAGTTCAGCAAACTTCCCTCATGATTTTCAAATGTAGCTAATATTCCTGTTCAGATTAATTACAATAACTATAATAATGAGTAGGGTTGGTTTGGGCCAGGTTTTGATTAGTTATTATTTGAATGCATACTCCTACTATCATTCAGATTTTGATTTCTTATTCAGGTTTCCTAGCTTGTAGTGTATGCATGTTTACTAAGAAGTAAGCTTATCTTTTTTTAGTAGAACTTTATTCTTGTTTTAACCTCATGCACATAGTACTACAGGATTAGATTCAGATACTTTGAATGCTACTAGTGACAATTTTTATCTCACTTTAGTACTTCTTGGGGAAAATGTTTCATACTCCACTCTGAAAATACGTGGCAAACTATCTTAGTTCATGACTCAGCCTCATCCAATGAGTTCTCTGATGTCCCATAAATAACATAAATCAGCCAGAGCGCATTGTGTTGAATGGTACTGACTTCTTGTTGAAACCATGTTTTTAGATTCCCCATCCTGGTGTTCCAGTAATGAGTAAGATTGTGTCCAGGTGATCAGCCAGGGAAGCTTTTGTGAACTGGAAGAGATCTATCTTTCCCATGAGGGCTCTCAGTGTATTACATATTATTGATGAAGTCATGTGTGGATAAGTGAACTAGTATATTAGCTAGTACTTTGTGTGCTAGCAACTTTTGAGGGAGCCAGATAGACCTCCCCCCAAAGCTAATACCACAATCCCTTCCCTGTATATGGTGCTAGATGACAACATGAACTAATATGGTATTCTCTGGAGAGAATATTCATTCCTGGTGAAAGAATCAAAAGACTTTTACATCAATTTTTTAAAAAGGTAAAGATTTCCCTTGCTTGAAAGCTAGTCAAATCTGACTCTAGGGGGTGGTGTTCATCTCCTTTTCCAAGCCGAAGAGCCAGTGCTGTCTGAAGACATTTCCGTGGTCATGTGGCTGGCATGATGAAATGCTGAGGCACATGGAACGCTGTTACCTTCCCACCAAAGCGGTACCTATTTATCTACTTGCAATTTCTTGCTTTTGAACTGCTGGGTTGGCAGGAGTTGGGGCCAGAGACAGGAGCTCACTTCGTCATGCAGCAGTAGGGTCTCGAACTGCCGAACCACAGACCTTTCCACCTGCAGCTCAGCATCTTAACCTCTGAGCCACCGCAGCCCCTATGTTATATCAATACATATGTATAAAATTTTGTAGCCCATGAAATAAAGGGAGTAAAAAACAATGTAGTCCTCTCTGTTCCAAGGTACTGTATTGGTGAGTGGAGAGTGAATCTGATGAAGAAATGTAGCAGTCAAGTATGTCATGATATTCCCTCAGCACAATACTGTATCATTATCCTTTCTCTTCAGGCATATTGCTTTCAGCATTCACACCCTTTGGACCTCTAGTCATCCTTTCAAGGTGATCTATCTCCTCACAGAAGGAGAGCAGGCATAGTTTGGAAAATGCATGTTCTGCAAAGCACTGCCCTTCATCTAAATATGTCTTTAAAAATAAACCCATAATTCAGACATACAAGCTGTTTATTTTTGAACACAAGGTTTTGTCAGGGAATGGGCAATCTGGCCTTACACTTTGACAGGAAAATGTTTACCCAAAGAGTTAACACAGATGAGTAATCTTGCATTCAACTGCCAGTTCTCGGGCGGTGGGATTCCAGTAAACAGTCAGACACTTTGAACACTTTATGTCACACACACTAACCACTAAACCAACACACTGCTGTGGAGTTCCTCCCTGCTAAACCAAAAACATAAACTCAGCCATGGAAACTTAGGCTGGAAGTATCTTTCTGAAGAAATCTCTCCTTCATCACATACTTTTAAATCCGCCACTGTCTTGAAACATGCAATAAAGCATGACTTGCTACTCCTTCAATGGTCTCTTCTTACATATAAAGCATGTTCTTTTCTTAGTGCACCCTTACTTAGCAAAAACACAAGGCTTTGGAGATGTTCAGAGTTCCTGAAGTATTCAAGATGTGGGCATCTACACTGTATTGAGTTTGATTTTTAGAAATATTCCCCCCTAGTTCATAACACCTGTGAGGATAACCTGTTAGTGCTTGGTTATTTTTAAATGTCACTTTGCACTCACAACGGACCAGTTTGCACTACCAAATGAGCATGTTATGAATGTGGAAAGACTGGTATTCATCATGCTTTGAAGAATCATGAGATACCGGTACTCTCTGTATCGTAATTTTATTGTGATGGAAAAAACTATACAGGAGGATATGCATTTGCAGGAAAAGGAATGCATTAATGAAACTCACTCAAATGTTACTGCTCTATAGCTCATCTATGTAAATGGGTTAATCAGGAATTTCAAATCTTGCATAGTAAAGCTTCAAATCCATCTATGCAGGCCTGGAGGATGTGAGTTTCACTTAGCAAAGTTCTCAGCTTCTGCAGAACTTTTGCCCCTTTTAAGAAATTGGACAATAAACATTTCCTAGATCAAATTAACCAGAGTATTTTTTTTAAAAAAACCTCTCAATCCGTCTGTGGTAAAGAGACTCACTTCTTCTAAATGACTCACAGTGCCATGCTAATCAGAGTGACACTCTTCTAAGCCCCTTGACTTGAATGGATTTAGAAGAGTGTTACTCGGTTTAAGACTGCACTGCAGTAATACAATCCTATGCAAAGTCACATCTCTCTAAGCTCAGGGCAAAATTTATCTGTTTAAGAATTCTTCTAGCCCATTCTTATCAAACAACTCATAATGTTACTGATGTCAAGGATTTCATATCTGTAAGCAGACATTTATCCTTTTCTATTTTTATTTAAAAGGTGGGTTTGTTTTTGTTTTTGTTTGTTTTTTAAAAGCCATATAGGTAAAATAGCATGTTCTTAAGGGATATGCAAAGGAGACATTCCCTCAAAACAAAAACAGATGCATGGATTGATAGTTTGCATTTTGATTTGATACTAAGCACTGATAATAGTATATTATCTCCATCCAGGTAGCTGGACCACCTGCAAGAGAAGGCATGGTGGCAAGCGGTGGCTGAAGTGCTCCCAGTGGTGGCAAGGGCCACACTTACATGCTTCACCACCAATCCATAAAAGCAGTACCTTCTCAGCCTTGGTCGAGTTAGGCTGCCAGTTGTCATAATTGCTGCCAAATTCCCCATAGGCTGTGTCACCCACACACAGGGGAATGTGGAGGTGGGCCCAGACTATGTGGAAGCCCTAGGACCTCAGAATGCACCCAGCCCCTCTCCACAGATATGGTGGACACTGGGAAGCAGGAAGACCTAGTGTGGGCATGGGACATAGACCCTGGGGAAGGGGGCAGGTGAAAGGGAGGCCTTGTGAGGATCTGGGCTTCTGGTAGACAGAGCCCTCAGGCTGCCTCCTCCTCTGCAGGCACCATCCAGGCTGCCCTGGGACAGTGCTCCCTACTGCAACCTCCTCACATACTAGGGGTCCATCTCATCTACCTCCTTCCTGCTCTGTACATTTGGGTGGCATGGAGACACTGGAGAAGGTGCTATGCCAGGAAATACTGGGAACGCAACAGAATGCTGCAGCTCTCCAACAGCATCTGCCTGGACTAGTTCTTCCAGGACATGGGGGCCATCCAAGCCATCTACCTCCTTCCTGCTCTGTACATTTGGGTGGCATGGAGACACTGGAGAAGGTGCTATGCCAGGAAATACTGGGAACGCAACAGGATGCTGCAGCTCTCCAACAGCATCTGCCTGGACTAGTTCTTCCAGGACATGGTGGCCATCCAAGCCCTGTGTAAGGAACTTGGGCCAGCACTCCAGGGCCAGGCTCCTGTCTCCCATGCCATTCCCATCTTGCAGAAGGTGCTGATTTCCCTCTGATTCATAGCCACCTCCTTCCAAAGGGGTAATGGCCAAGGTCCTGGAGGTTGTTGGCAAGTCAGTACCTTCACAGCTTCCCAGACACCATGCTGGGCCACTTCCAGGAGTATGTGTGCTTCCCTTTGGAGGATACTGAGCTGGCACCCATTCAGGCCTAGTTCACTTTTTGTGGGCTTTCCCAATGTTGTTGGGGCCATGGACTGCAC
>NW_015172578.1:452232-452415 GCF_001447785.1 Gekko japonicus
CCCTGGGGAGGTAGGGGAGCCACTAGGCCAGGGCTCCAGGTCTTGACAGCTGTGCTTCCTCCCATGAGAAGTGACCAAGGATACCCCTCATACCATACCTGCTGGTGCCATATCCTAGGGACAAGCTGCTAGACTTTGCCACCTACCACCAAGCCCACTGCCAGACACACATGGCCATTACAT
>NW_015172578.1:454733-473158 GCF_001447785.1 Gekko japonicus
ATGAGAAGGGAGCACTCACTGGAAAAGACCCTGATGCTGGGAAAGATTGAAGGTCAAAGAAGACGGGGACGGCAAAGGATGAGATGGTTAGACAGTGTCATCGATGCAACGAACATGAAATTGAGCCAACTTCGGAGGACGGCGGAAGACAGGAGAGCCTGGCGGGAGATTGTCCATGGGGTCGCGAAGAGTCGGACTCGACTGTGCGACTGAACAACAACAAGGGATATGCAAAGGAGACGTTCCCTCAAAACAAAAACAGATGCATGGATTGATGGTTTGCATTTTGATTTGATACTAAGCACTGATAATTGTATATTATCTCCATCCAGGTAGCTGGACCACCTGCAAGAGAAGGCATGGTGGCAAGCGGTGGCTGAAGTGCTCCCAGTGGTGGCAAGGGCCACACTTACATGCTTCACCACCAATCCATAAAAGTGGTACCTTCTCAGCCTTGGTCGAGTTAGGCTGCTAGTTGTCATAATTGCTGCCAAATTCCCCTGAGGCTGTGTCATCCACACACAGGGAAATGTGGAGATGGGCCCAGGCTATGTGGAAGCCCTAGGACGTCAGAATGCACCCAGCCCCTCTCCACAGATATGGTGGACACTGGGAAGCAGGAAGACCTAGTGTGGGCATGGGACATAGACCCTGGGGAAGGGGGCAGGTGAAAGGGAGGCCTTGTGAGGATCTGGGCTTCTGGTAGACAGAGCCCTCAGGCTGCCTCCTCCTCTGCAGGCACCATCCAGGCTGCCCTGGGACAGTGCTCCCTACTGCAACCTCCTCACATACTAGGGGTCCATCTCATCTACCTCCTTCCTGCTCTGTACATTTGGGTGGCATGGAGATACTGGAGAAGGTGCTATGCCAGGAAATACTGGGAACGCAACAGAATGCTGCAGCTCTCCAACAGCATCTGCCTGGACTAGTTCTTCCTGGACATGGTGGCCATCCAAGCCCTGTGTAAGGAACTTGGGCCAGCACTCCAGGGCCAGGCTCCTGTCTCCCATGCCATTCCCATCTTGCAGAAGGTGCTGATTTCCCTCTGATTCATCACCACCTCCTTCCAAAGGGGTAATGGCCAAGGTCCTGGAGGTTGTTTGCAAGTCAGTACCTTCACAGCTTCCCAGACACCATGCTGGGCCACTTTCAGGAGTATGTGTGCTTCCCTTTGGAGGATACTGAGCTGGCACCCATTCAGGCCTAGTTCACTTTTTGTGGGCTTTCCCAATGTTGTTGGGGCCATGGACTGCACACCCCTCCCCCACCCCAGTAGGAGCCACAGCTTTACTGCAACTGACATCACTTAGACAGCCTAAATATCCAGGTGATCTACAATTATGATCTTCATGGACCTTGAGATCAGGTTCCCAGGCATCATGCTTGATGCCGAGATCTTCATGGTATCTGGCCTCAACTGCTTGTTGGCCACCTGGACAGAGGGCTAAGAATGGATGCTGGGTCAGTACCCTGGGGAGGTAGGGGAGCCACTAGGCCAGGGCTCCAGGTCTTGACAGCTGTGCTTCCTCCCATGAGAAGTGACCAAGGATACCCCTCATACCATACCTGCTGGTGCCATATCCTAGGGACAAGCTGCTAGACTTTGCCACCTACAACCAAGCCCACTGCCAGACACACATGGCCATTACATGGGCATTCAGCCAGCTGAAGATGCCGTTCCATTGCCTCCACCATATGAGAGGCTGCAGGGCCATGCAGCCCTCAGCAGTCACCAAGATCTTTGCTGCCTGCCCCTGTTCCAGTGAGTCCAATAGGGTGGTGTTGGAGGCCCCCTAGGCTGGGGAACTGGGTGATGGGCAGCCAAAAGAGGCAGTAGCAGGGCAGGATTTCAGGTACAGTGATGAACATGAGCAGTTACAGGGACATATATGACACCATGGTCTCAATACTGTCTGGCCCACTAGGCCAGTTGGGGCACATGGAGCCAAGGGCTAGGTGGGTCCTTGTGATCTTGTGCCCCCTCACTACAGTCCGTCTAGGTGTCTGCCCCCCATGGTGACAGAGTCTCCCTTCATAGAGCAAGCACACATTCATCTGGACCACCTACCAGCCCATCACCCTTGCACATAGTGGCCAGGAAGGTGTGTGTGAGGGGAGGGGCTGGGGACCTAAGTGTGAGGCCAACCTTGAAGGTGCTGCTGGACTCATGCCATATTTGGCAAAGGAACATGACAGGGGGTCAGTGGCAGCTGAACAACCAACCACAGACACACAAGCATGGGCATCCCTGGCTCAGAGCCCTCCCTCTTTCTCATGTGATCAGGCAGCCTTAAGGAGGAGTCACAGATGGGGGTAGGGGAGGAGTGGGGTGGGGAGGAGCATGGAGCTGCTGTCATGCAGGCAAAACCAAACAAAGACACAGTTGTTGTACAGCCCAGACTTAATTGAACTGCCAATTATGGACAGAACTGATTACTCAAGTTACCACCTCCCAGGGCACTTGGGAAGTCAGGACTTCCCTAGCACAGTGTGTGTCTGAATGTGGTGGCCTCACAGGCAGAACAGCTGCCTGAGGTGCAGCACCCCAGATGGCAGGCTGGGATCACAGACTGAGCAGAGTGGGGATGAACGGTAGGGGCCATGTTCCAGGGTCTTCTTGTTGAATCATTTACCTGCAAGAAAGCAAAACAGAGACATACACAGCAATTGCAACCAGTAGAAGCATTGTACTGGGTTCAGCCATGTCTATGATGCCCCAGCAGGGTCCATTGTCCCACCTGTGGAGGGGGAATGGCCAGGAGACTCCCTTGAGGCAGAAGCTGTTGCCATCCAAATTACATTTGTCCATTCTGGTTGGAAGTGCTCAGAGACTGAAAATCATCAATGTACAACAGCTGGTGTTGCTGCTGTATGGAGCTCTGATCCTGCAAGGGAAAGCGTCTCAGGGCTGCTTGGCCAGCTGGGCCACAGAGAACAGGGGAGTGGCTCTCAGGCACTTGACCCACAGTTGTGCCCTGTTCACTGAACAAAGAGGAGCCTGTCTAGTGCAGCATTGCTAGCATCTGAACCCTCCCTCAGAGGTTACACCTTCCTGTGGAGCCACCTCATTACATGGCTGGGACTGCCCCCACACCAACACACTGTTGACCTCAGTTGTGGAAGCTGCCTGGCATTGGGGGACAGTACCCAGCCTCGTGCAATGGGAATGGGGGAGGTGGACATAGATGGCTGTTTAAGGCAGCTGGATTCCCAGCCCTTGCTTACCTGTCAGTGCATGAATGCCCCTCTACATCACATGCCACTTTCACTTACTCCCCGGCACGATCAGATGCCAGGAGAAGCGATGGAGGGGAACGGGAGATTGCCGAACTACACATGTCTGAGCATGCGCAGTTCAGGCAGGAGCCGGGGATGCGCCAGCAGAAAGACGGGCCGGCGATCCCACGGCCGGCCTTGATGCGGCCGTCGTGGATAAACCACCTTGGTAGGTGGTACATATTTGATGCGTTTCATCGGGGGAAGGGTCGGATCGGGGACGGGTGCGCAACGCTGCCCAGATGTTGCAGTGGGATCACGCCCGTTTGCTCTGGCCCCGATCCGGCCCACTCCCGGCCCAAAACCCCTCGTGTGGACAGGGCCTTTGTATCTCTTTCACTGGGAGCAAATACAGACACAACTCAGGAAGTTCATGATTAAAATCTCCCATGTTTTTTCCTAAAGGATAAAAGTAGCTCTGGGCAGAACAGTTAGGACTGGGTCTATAGAACTTGGGGGTGGGTAAATAATTTCCTCTGTGGCATTTCCCCACTCTTGATGCCCCTGGGAATTGCAGTTTGCTCCAGGATGGAAACATAAATGCATCCATATGTGTATGTTTGCCCCTTGGTCAGTAATAGTGGTGGTGGTAGCTGGAAAATGGTACAAGGGAAAGGGTTAACCCTGCAGTTACTGGTCCTGATCCAACTCACAATCACACCCCACATTAAGCTACTTTTAACCTTTAAAAAGATAAGTGATCCTCATTATATATGTCCTGGGTCATGTTTAATACTGAGGGGCAGCTCTTATAGCATATCATTGAGGCCTGCAACAAGTTATATGCACCCAGTCAAGCTCCACATTTTATTTGAACAAGTTGTCCAGTGCCCTTGGAGCTGTCTATGGACTGGAAGAGCCGCCTCCTGCTGAGGTGTCTGTTACCCATTTCCTTCCTGCACCCTGCTTCGCAGAAGCATGCTACCTACCCCTGTTGCCAGTTTCATCATGGAAAGTGGCTAACAAGGACCACACTACCCAATGCTGCCTGTATGTCCTGTCTGGTTAAGCCAGTCAGCTCATAGTGTAATTAAAGAGCCAGTTTGGTGTAGTGGTTAAGTGCGCAGACTCTAATCTGGGAGAACCGGGTTTGATTCCCCACTCCGCCACTTGCATCTGGCTGGATGACCTCGGGCAAGCCATAGTTCTGATAAGAGCTGTTCTTGAAAAAGAGCAGTTTCTGTCAAAAGCTCTCTCAGCCCCACCTACCTCACAGGGTGTCTGTTGTGGGGAGGGGAAGGGAAAGGAGTTTGTAAGCCGCTCTGAGACACCTTTGGGTAGTGAAGGGCGGGGTATAAATCCAATATCATCATCTTCTTCTTCTTCTTCCTCCTCCTCCATGTGGTTAAGGTTTCAGGACTCTTAAAATATAGTATCTTGTGCCCAGTGGTGTACATAGCCTATTTGGCACCCAGATAATTTTTTAACATCACCCTCCTTTATTTTTTATCATCAAGTCACAGCTGACTTACGGTGACCCCGTAGAGTATTCAAGGCAAGAGACGTTTGCCATTGCCTGTCTCCATGCCGGCCCTGCTTAGCTTCTGAGATCTGACAAGTTCAGGCTAGGCTGGGGCTATCCAGTTCAGGGCCCCTCCTCAATACAACAAAATTATTTTCAGTAATAAGGATGAAGTAAAACAAATAATAATGGTGGCCATAAAATAGATTCAGGTGGGTAGTTGTGTTGGTCTGAAGCAGCAGAACAAAGTTTGGTCTTAAAGGTGCTACTGGACCCAAACTTTGTTTCAATGGCAAGAAAAGAAATGCAGGCAGTGAAAAATTTATTTAACTTTGTATATATAAACATGCTAGGAGAGAAAAAAATCAAATGCCAACATGCTATTCCATCATGGGAGCCAGCATGGTGTAGTGCTTGAAGTGTTGGACTAGGATCTGGGATGTCCAGGTTTAAATCCCCACTCAAGCCATGGAAGCTTGCTGGGTGAACTTGGGCCAGTCACATTACTCTCAGCCTAGCCCAGACCTAGATAGCCCCAGGATAGCCTCATTTCATCAGATCTCAGAAGCCAAGCAGGGCTAAGATGGAGGCAGGCAATGGCAAACCACCCCCAAATGTCTCTTGCTTTGAAAACCATACAGGGTTGCCATAAATCACCTATGACTTGATGGAAAAACAAACAAACAAAATCCATTCACACCACTGATGTTCTGAGCAGACACTTAGGAGAGCTTCTGTTCACCATTTGGAAGCCCAAGAGCTGACCATCCCAAACATCTACAAGATATTTTTGAGAGCTAGGATTCTGCCTTTGTACTAAATTTACTGACACTAGCCAAAGCATCACAAAATAGTGACCATAAGCACCACTAGACTGGATGTTAAGAAACAGACTACCCTCCCCAAGAAGGTACTCCCATTCTCCATTGTTTCCAAAATACTAGTCAAACCAGAGAATTTTGGCAGTAGAAATGGTAGGTGAAGGGGCATTTTTGCAAGCCCAGCAGAATCAGTGCAATCACACAGTGCAAGAGTGTCCAGAAGAACCCAGTGCCATTGTGGCAATACCAGCTGATGTCTAGCAAAGAGTCACAATCCAAGTGGGGAGTGGGGGGTGGGGGTTGGAAGCCCAGCAGAACCAGTGCAATGTACAGTGCCTAGCAAACTCAGTGCCTTCTGTTCATAATATTAACAAAGGTTTGCTACTAAAATACTCTTATGTACATTCTGTCACCAAGCAGGATAAGGATGGGAATGTCTTCTGACCAAGAAGTGAAAATAAAGGGGGAGGGAAGACACAGAAAAATTAAGTGAAGGAAGGAATTAGATATATAGATAGATGACAAATGTGTGGAAAAGAGGGAAAGAAATTAAGAGAAAGAGAGGGGGAAATTGTTTTTGTCTTGCTGCAACACTCTAACTACCAGTTTGCAAGATCTGGGTGAGCTGGGTACAAGGAAAGGAAGAAAGAAAGGCTAGATTGTTACAGAAATTGACCTTGGTTAGCAGGCTGCAGGCCGACAGTAAGTGTAGCAACCATCAGTCAGGGTTGCTCGTCTTGCTCCATTGGTAGATTAGTTGATGGGTTTAGCATGATCTGTTCGGCAAGTTTGCTTCAGTCTTGGAGAAATGGAAATTTAGCTGATAGCAGAATGCCTTTTACTGTGCTCAGACTTTCCTGCATCCCTAGTGGGTGCAGCCAGAACTGCATTAAAAATAAATGGAAAGACGGGAGTTGGACCGTAAAGAAGGCTGAGCACCGAAGAATAGATGCTTTTGAATTATGGTGCTGGAGAAGACTCTTGAGACTCCCTTGGACTGCAAGGAGATCAAATCCCGGCTGGCAATTACTGCAGCAGCTATCAGTTGTACAGTCTGTTATACAAGTTTGGTTGTACAGTCTGTTATACAAGTTTGCCTTAGTTTTGGAGAAAAGGAAATCTAGCCAATTCTGGAAGGGTTCACACCTCCCTGCACCGGTTTTGTTCATCTATGTGCCTACTAAAGTCCGAACTGCATTTTAAAAATAAAAGGAAAGACATTTGGCTGGACACAGCATGATGCTGGCTTCAAGCACCCCCACTTCAAGGGTCTTCCTCAAGCTCCACCCAGGGTGGACTGCACCCCCAGCCCTTCCATTGGTATGCCACTACTTGTGCCTTTACCTTTCTTAATAGTTTAATCACATGTTGTCCAGTCTTTCAAAGTATCTATTTTCTTCTGCGTACACTATCTATTTATGGCATTTCTTTGCTGCCTTTCCACCCCAGTGGACCCCAAGGCGGTCAACATAAAAACATTTCAACATTACAACAGCATTTAAAATAACGTATGTATAAAATAATTCAATAAAAATATATAAACACACAAGCACACATAACACCAAAACTGGGCAGGAGGGCCAATAATAGTTGTTAAGAGCATGCCAAGCCAGAAGAAAAAGAAAAAGAAAGTCTTCACCCACTTATGGAAGATAACAATACAGAGAGACAGGTGAGTCTCCCTGGGGAGGGAGTTTCAAAGTTTTGATGCCGCAGCCAAGAAGGCCTTTTCTTAGGTTGCCAGCTGTGTGGACTCAGATGGTGTGGGAACTCAAAGAGTGCTTGGGAATGTTTATATGGGAAAAGGCAGCCCTCACGGCATGCTGGTCCCAAGCTGTATAGGGCTTTAAAGGTAAATACAAGAACCTTGAATTGATCTTGGAAGCAAAGTGGGAGCCAGTATAGGTAGAACAAGACTGGAGTGATATGGCTCCTACAACCACTCTCTGAACTGAAAGGAAAATGTTATACTGGGGATTATTAGGAAGGGGATTGAAAACAAATCAGCCAGTATCATAATGCCCCTGTATAAATCTATGGTATGGCCTCATTTGGAATAATGTGTACAGTTCTGGTCACCACACTTCAAAAAAGATATTATGGCCTTATTAAAGGTGCAGAAAAGAGAAACTGAAATGATTAAGGGGATGGAACACCTCTATGAAGAAGGGTTAGGGCTCTTGAGGTTGGAGAAACAACGATTAAGGGGTGACATGAAGTTGCTGAGCAGTAGGCTTAGAACTGATAAATGGAAGTACTTCTCCACCCAAAGAGTAATTAAAACATGCAGCAAGTGGTAGCAGCTACAAGCACAGACAGCTTCAAGAGGGGATTGGATAAACATATGGAGCAGAGGTCCATCAGTGGCTATTAGGCACAATTCATAAATGGAACACTATATCTGAGGCAGGGATGTTCTGTACTCTTGGTGCTTGTGGGCAACAGTGGGAGTGCTTCTGGAGTACTGGCCCTACTGGTGGACCTCCTGATGGCACCTGGATTTTGGCCACTGTGTTACACAGAATGTTGGACTGGATGGGCCATTGGCATGATCCATCATCACTTCTCTTATGTTCTTGTGTCAACCCACTCCTGTCAACATTCTGGCTGTATTGCCAACTGTAACTTCTGGACAGTCTGCAAGGGCAGCTCTATGTAAAGCACACTGTGGTAGTCTAATCCAGATGTTACCAGCACATGCACCACAGTGGCAAGATCTTTCCAGTCCCAGGAGGGACAGCAGGTGGCTCACTGGCCAAAACTGGTGAAAGGCACCCCTGGCCATTGCTGACACCTGTTTATCCAACAGGAAGCCCAGGTCCAGGACAACTACCAAGCTAAAAACCTGCTCCTTTTGGAGGAGTGCAACCCCATCTAGAACAGGAGATATCTCTATTCCTGCATCACACTTTGACCATACCAGCAGTAGCTCTATTTTGTCAGGATTAAGTTTCAGTTCATTAGCTTGCATTCATCCCAAAACTGCCTCCAGGCATCTGTCCACAGTCTCCCTGTAACTTGTTGGAAACTGAGAGTGGAGTGTTATCTGCATATTGGTTTTAATTCAGCCCAAATTCTCAGACAATATCTTCCAGCAGCTTCATGTTGATGTTAAAATATATGGGGGACAAGCTGGAAACTTGCAGGACTTTGTAGGCCAGAGACCAAAGGGCCAAGAAGCAATCCCCGAGCACCACACTCTGAAACCTACCTTCATGGTAGGACTGAAGTCACTGAAGCTCCAAAAGATGTTTCAGAATCCAGGTCCAAAGGATGGTTCAGAAGGATACCACTATTGATAGTATTGAAAGCCACCAAAAAGTCCAGGAGAATCGACAGGGTTGTACTTTGTCCATTTCCTATTGCAGGACATCTGCCAGGCAATTAAGGCCATTTCAGTCCCATAACCAGGAGTAAGTTTCTTTAGGAGTGGGCACACCAACTGTATGCTTCAAGGCAGGAATGACCACCCCATTTGTCAGGGAAGCATTTACTGTCCCCTGGACCCAGTTCATTCCCCCAGTAGAATTAAGTAGTCAGGAGGGGAAAGTATCGTATAAGCAGGTAGTAGGTCTCAAATGTTCAATTATCCCATCCACATTCTCAGATTGGACAAGATGAAAGGTATCCTACACAACTAGAAAAATGAGCACCCTTGATCCATCTGATTCTGTCACTGCTAATGTAGAGTCCAAGTCAGAAAAGATGGAAGCAATTTTCTTTGCAAAGTGCTTAGAAAAATTATCATAGTGAACTGCAGAGCAGAGTCCAGAGCAGTTCACCTCCTCCTGTAGGCTCCTGATCACTCAGAAACATTCCATAAATTTACACCAGAGGTGTCTAACTCATCTACTCATCTGCAATTTCTTTTAGCACCCTCAGATGGCTTGCATCCCAGGTGCTAAAAGAAATTGCAGATGTTATTTCAGAGCCTCTGGCTCTAATCTTTGAGATGTCCTGGAGTACTGGTGTTGTGCCAGAAGACTGGAGAAGAGCTAATGTTATCCAAATCTTCAAGAAGGGGGAAAAAAATGGACCCAGGAAATAACAGGCCTGTCATCAATACCAGGGAAAATTCTAGAGCAGATTATTAAACACTCTGTCTGTGAGCACCTTGAACGGAATGAGTTAATTGGTAGTAGCCAGCATGGGTTTATCAAGAATAAGTCATGCCAGACCAACCTTATCTCCTTTTTTGACAGAGTTACTAAAATGGTTGACTCTGGCAATGCTGTGGATATAGTGTATCTAGATTTCAGTAAAGCAATTGACAAATTTTCTCATGATGTCCTTGAGGATAAGCTGGTTAAGTGTGGGCTGGAAGGTGCAACCGTTGGATGGATTCATGGTCTGGTTGAAAAATTGTACCCAACGAGTGCTAGTAAATGGCTCTGCGTCTACGTAGAGGGAAGTCTCGACTGGAGTGCCGCAGGGCTCAGTCCTAGGCCCGGTGTTGTTCAATATTTTTTATAAATGACCTGGAGGAAGATTTAGGGAGGTTGCTTATCAAATCTGCAGATGACACGAAGATTTGTTTTATTTATTTTACTCAGTTAACCACTCAGCCACTCAGTTAACCAAAGGATTGCCCAGGTTCTTGAATCTGAGAGAGAAATCATAAGATCAATTTCATCAATTTGCTTGGATTATCTCCTCACTTCAGAAGTCAACAAGGGCACCAACCAGGAACTCCAACCATATCAACTAGGGCTGCCAAGTGGGGGCAGGTGGTGGGTAAACCCCCGCTTTGGAGGCCCGATTTCTGCCACCATGGAATCGGGCCCCGGGGGGAACTCTGCCCCCCAAAGTGCAGTGTGGCTGCGTCACTGGAGGTGACGCAACCACGTCGATCATGTTGGGGGCATGGCCCCAATCGTCGAAGGGAAAACTCTATGGTTTTCCCTCTGATGATTGGGGCCATGCCCCCAATGTGATCGACATGCACACATCAGAGGAGAGCTCCCGGAGCCCGGCGACAATCCCCCACCAGTGAGAAAATTCGACTTGGCAACCCTAATATCAACAGAAAACCCTCCTAACATCATCTGAAAACCAGTTGATCCATCAGGCTACATGGGCAGATCATCTTAACTGATCCCCAGCCTCATGGAGTCTTGGTATCCTTATGTCTAATCTCCAGCAAGTAGTGATCATGACAAGGGGACCATCTTCAATCTCCCCTTCATTTCACCTTCTTCCTGCCCATAGCAAAACACCAGATCAAGAGTGTGACCTGCACAGTGTATGGGACCTGTTATTACCTGAGACAAGCCCATGGTTGTCAGGAGACCATGAAATCCTGAGCTGCTCCCAACATGGTAGTCTTAATGTGGATGCTGAAGTTCCCCAAAACAGCCAATCTCTAAGTCTTCAACACACCTGCAATACAACCTCCACCATTTCAGGCACAGAGACCTCTGGGTAGCAGGGTAAGCAGTATACCCACAGAATCTCAATCCTGTCTAGTACTCCAAACATAGATACACATGTCAAAACCAGCAGAGTCCTGGACAGGGCATTGAGTCAGGGGAATAGCATCCTGATAGACTACAGTGACACCTTCTCCCTGCCTCCCGGCCTTATGCTGTTGCATCACTTAGACCATGAAATCCTGAGCTGCTCCCAACATGGTAGTCTTAATGTGGATGCTGAAGTTCCCCAAAACAGCCAATCTCTAACTCTTCAACACACCTGCAATACCACCTCCACCATTTCAGGCACAGAGACCTCTGGGTAGCAGGGTAAGCAGTATACCCACAGAATCTCAATCCTGTCTAGTACTCCAAAAACCAGCAGAGTCCTGGACAGGGCATTGAGTCAGGGGAATAGCATCCTGATAGACTACAGTGACACCTTCTCCCTGCCTGCCGGCCTTATGCTGATGCATCACTTACTACTATTCACGAGCATAGTTGGGAGAGGTTAATGCTCAGACAGGTCTCAGTGGTCCATGTGTAGTCAACCATCTCATCCATACTTAAATCCTGGGTGGCTGACATTTTGCATGTAACTGACCTAGCATTTAAAAGCAAGATAATAAAGCCCAGTTAGGATGTTGGTTATTCACCCTAGAAATTTTATATTGCCCAATCTTTGTGAAGTTCCTGATTCAGAATCATTAAATTTAGTATGAATGAAAAACTTATTTGTTGATCAAGTTGGATACACATTTTCAAACATTCAGGTTTTTTTAAATCCTTGGTAGTTCTAGTTTTAACTACTGTGAAGGAATTCCATATATACTGGGTTGGATCCAACATGTATTAAATGATTATTGGGAAATTCTGTTCAAGAACACAAATCGAAACCTTCCTTAGGCTTATGGAACTAGTTTCACAGTTCTTTGATTCCAGGCCCTTATCCCTAGAGATAACCACTTTATCCCGGTAACATAGAGTTCTCCGTTAAGTTGATCAACCATCTAAAATAATCTAATTAAAATAGCAATGAACCAGGAGTGAAAATTGTCATACAATTAGTCTTGTGGAAGATGTGATAAATTATTTTTCTGAATAGGAGAGAAATTAAAATCTATTGCCGCAAGACTGAAAGGTTTCTCTCCATCCTGGACTGAGGGATGAGGAAGTTCCCTCATATTCCTTTCCAACCAACCTAATTGTGGTTGGGTTTTCTGAATAGGAGAGAAATTAAAATCTGTTGCTGCAAGACTGAAAGGTTTCCCTCCATCTTGGACTGAGGGATCAGGAAGTTGGCACGCAGAAGGTCCCAGGTTAGATCCTTGGTATCTCCAGTTAAAAGATCTGGCAGTAGGTGATGTGAAACTCTTCTGCCTGAGACCTTGGAGAGCCACTGGCAATCTGAGTAGACAATACTGATTTTGATGGACCAAGGGTCTGATTCAGTATAAGGCAGTTTCATGTGTTCATGTGTTCATGTGGTGCAGAGCATATTCACTAGGGAAAATGAATCTGAAAACAAATAGCATGTGTGATATGTTTAAAACATTCTCTAACAGCCATTCTGTTGCTTGGCATAATTCAGTGCACTGTTAATATCTTTCAAAGGTAGATTAAGGATGCAAGCCACTGCATATCACAGAATGTTACAATGCTTCCTAATGCTTCTAAAGAATGTAATGACATTTAAACCTTGACTCATTGGGGGAAAAGCAGGTTAAACTCAAATTTTAATGTTAGATTAACAGTCTATAAAACATCATTTTAAAAATGAAAGCTTTTTCCAGGTGGAGGATAATAATGAGGTCCTATTACAACTAGTTAGCCAAGTTTCAGACAGAAAACCGGTATTCTGCAGTATGTGCTAAATAATGTAATTCACAGCTGTGAGTAAATCAAATAACACCACAGTTTACATTTTTAAATGGACTACATGGAATCAGGTGCATCTATAAACTATATCATAAAGAAATGACTCTTAAACTGTGGGTCAGGCCCTACAAGTGGGTCACAATTTTTACACAGGTAGATAATGTATCCAGGAGGGAGGAACAGGGGTGAGCTGGGCTATACTTGTTCAGTATAAATATAATTGCATTTTAAATGGGTCACAAAAAATAGATCAAATTTAAAATTTGATCCTTCTTCACTAATGTAAAGGATCGATAACTATTTAATCCCTAGGGATGTGCACCTGGGGGGAGAAACATCAAAACTGCAAGTCAGATAGTGCTGCCTCTCCATTAAAGATCCCCCAAGTGTCAAGCAAATTGGGCCAAGTGGTCCAATTCTATGGGCTTCTGAATAAGGAGCCCCCAGCAATCCTACTTGTAGAGCTAAGGACTAGAAGGGAAAAATGGCCCTACCTCCACAAAGGAGGGAGGGAGGGAAGGAAGGAAGGAAGGAGAAGGAACCAGCCAGACTAACAATTGTGCCACTCCCTGTGCCTGGCATGTACCGACTGGGAGCTGCCTTCCTTACCTGACTGGATCTAATTGTAAGAGGAAAATGCCATTGCATGGGGACATTCATAGAATCAAAGAAAAATGAGACACCTGCTGATGATGGTGGTAAGCACCTGGACACAAACAACTGAGGTGATTTTTTTCAGGGAGGATTTCATAATGCCTACAAATCCTGGATTTGTGTAACTGTTCCAGAAAATCATGGTAATAATGACCTGAAACAGCAATTTTTATGGATAATTTTGGTTCGGGAATTCTAGAATATACACCCCTAGTAATCATTATAATGTAACTAATCTATACTTAGCAGCACTCAGTATGGCTTTTCAATATGGCTACTGTGATGGACTTCACTTTAAAAGTTCATAAGTGTTGTATAAACATGTAATGGATTGTGAAGGGTTCATGCCTCACAGATCCAGGGAGCTTTGAGTGACAGACTGCTCAAAGGAATTTGATTAATTCGTGTCAGTTGAACAGAAAGACTTGGGAACTGACTGCTGAAGAGAATTTAGTTCAAGTTTAGCCCTGACAGAGGAATGTTTAACTCTGACTGGGAAGAGTTTAGCTCTGACTGAAAACAATTTCATACTGACTGAGGACTGGGAAGCCTGGCAAGGAGGAGTAGGTGGATCAGTGAAGACTCCCATTTGGACCAGGAAAGGGGATAGATCTTCTAATTAGAGAGAAGAAATTTCCTGCCCAGTTGATAAGGGAGATAGCTGTAAAGAGTGGAGTGATCTCTGGTTTATTTAGAGTTAAATTTCAGTACTTGGTAGTGCATACTCTAAACAGTTGAGCTGGGCAAGAGCTTGTAGACACAATGGAAGTCACAGAGAATTCCTTCTTAGCGGCTTTCACTGCCACCTCATAGACTTTCATAAACATCCTATAAGATGTTTTTGCAACTCCACACAAGTCCATCACCACCCTCTCTCTAGCTGTCTCAGCTCCCATTTCATCCTTCAAAGCTCCTCAATATACCAAGGAGCAAAGAGGGTGACAGGGAGTGGCTTCAGAGAGATGGTCATGCCAGTCCTTTACCATGGACGACACTAGGTCTGCAGCCTGTAGGGATGCAGCAACATCAGCATGGACATTGAAGTCCCCCAAGACTAAAAGTCTGGGGTGCTCCATGGCCCAGCTGGCTGCTGCCTCCAACAGACTCCACAGGGTATCTGCTGGTGCATTAGGCTGTCGGTACACCAGCCAGATAGGCAAACTCTCTTCAGGCCCACACAATCAATGCCAGCAATCTTTGGTGTGGGGAGTGGCCTGAAGGAGAAAGACTCTTGAATAATTTTGCCACCCCCCACTTTTTGTCTGGGACTGATGGAGGACTGAGAACATGGGGGGCGGGGTCAGCTCTTTCAGGGTGACTGTTTTTCCCTCCTGCACTCAGGTCTCATTCATGCATACCATGTCCACTTTATTCACTGCAAAATTATTAAGGTCTTATTGTTAATGGACCTGGTATTACACAGCATTGCTGGAGAAAGCTATATTTTCCTACCTCCACTACCAATGTGTCTTGTGATGGGGCAATCAGCAGAACTTTCCAGCATGGTGGCCACCCATGTATTTCCTGGTGCTTTCTTGGGTCTTCCCAAAAACATATCTTCCTCAAATCAAAGAGCCAGTCCTGATTTTCCCCCAACCCATTGGAGTAGGAAGTGCTACAGAAGACCCCAGGAGAAATCACCTTTGGGAAGTGCCCATTTGGAAATAGCTGCCTCCAGCACAGGCAGATA
Organism: Gekko japonicus; assembly: GCF_001447785.1. NCBI lineage: Eukaryota > Metazoa > Chordata > Lepidosauria > Squamata > Gekkonidae > Gekko > Gekko japonicus. Next base: position 469,926 of record NW_015172578.1, read on the forward strand.
TTTAGCTTGAAACCTCATAAAAATGTAATTGCTCCCCACAACAGCCATTTTGTAACTGGTTTTACCTCACATGGCAGGCATTTTGTGGTGGTGCCCACTAACTCAAAATCTCAATAAGATTGAGGAGCCCTGTTCTATACAGTCAATGGGGCTAATTTTCCAACCAGGACACAATTATGTCCAAATGCTTGCCTCACACAATGAGAAGGCCAGAATGCACTGCAGGGGCTTGGCTTTCTCCCAGCCGGTGGTGGTGTATGAAATGATGACCTTCCTTTCCTTCCTTGAAACATGGCCATTGGTCAGGTCTAAACTGAGCCCCTATATCATTTCTGCAGATACTCTGCTCAGACACGTCTGATGGCAGCATGGGAGGAAGCAATGAGAGTAAATTTCTTGGGGTTACAAAACACCTTGCACTGGCCCTGTTAGGATTATATTTTATAGCAACTAGCAAGGAAGTCAAGGCTCCATTTCTTGGTAGTATGCTGGACATGCATGTTTTGCCTTTTTGAAGCAAGCATATCTCCCCGGCTTCCTCTCTGAACAATCCATTCATCTTGTGGGTCTTTCTTTCATCTCATAGAAAAAAATCATCCAAGTTGATGAGGGGAGAAAAAGGAAGGATCTGGATGTATTTTTTATTCTTTGCAGCACAGAGCAGATGTTCTCTTCTTGAGCCTGAAAAGAACAAAGCATCCTCCTAGCTTTATTTTAAACAAGGGCTGGCCACCCACTGCTCCAAATGTGCCTACTGAGAGGAAAAATAAATGGCTGAGCCTCTCGCCAGATGCATTTGTGTAAGCACATCCTTGGGGAAGAGCTATTGGGGGGGGGGAAATATCATTCCTACAAAGTTATAATAGAACCAGGGCACCAGTTCTGATGTCTAGTGCTAGATGATTGTCTGATGCTGTAAAAGACACCGTGTTTGTCATGTTTTAGGTAACTATGATGTAGAGTATAAATGGCTTCAAAAATGAAGTTCCTGTGAACTAGGTATGGCACTTAAGCTACTGTCTTAGAAAGCAAAAAAGAAAAGAAAATTTTGAATTGTTAATTAATCAAAATGCTACCTTCTAGAAGTCTGAGAAAGAAAAAAAATGCACAAAAACTTATAATATACAGGACTGGTTGAGGGAGTTTGTGGTGGGAAGGCAAGACTACATCTGCTCACCTCACTTACCAGGTTCACTTGCCTATGCTGGATGGCTCACTGTGAGCTGCAGGTTATTATCCCACATAGCATTTCAGGAAATAGCAAAGCTTATGAGTGCTGGACTTCATGTTTGGTTCCCACGTCTACCACAATGCAAGGCCTCTACATACATATAGGTTCAATTATGTCCAAAGTGTCTGTTATTTTTCAAATAGTTAGTGCGGATGGGTACAAACCAGGAGAATGTGGTTCAGTTCATAGTGGACCCATTAACCGAACCATGAACTAAAATGGCCTCATATAAACCAAACCAATTTGTGAAGTTTGTGATGTGGAAGAACAGCCCCCTGGCATGCTAAAGACTCCAGTCTCACAGGGGAACTCCAGCTGACTTTTCGCTACCTGACCACCATGTTTGGTGAGAATTGGATGGGGGTGTGTGGCTTCAGTTGTTAGCTCCACTTCCCTTCCCCCTTCTGGATCCCCTACCTACTTAAATCTCACTGGATTCTTGAATACAACTATTGGGAAAAACAATGGATCATCCACTAACTCTCAGACATCAACTTCTAAGACCTCAACAGTTTTTTTAATCTCAAAGAAATGAGAGTAGAGCTGAGGGCCCTTGCCACAGAAAAAATTTATAATGGTAGATGAGGGCTCCTTCTCACAGCTTTTGGAGATGGTGCTTAGCAAACAGGACTTGACAAGATGGAAAAAGGGATTTGAGGCCAAATGACACAGGTAGTACAACCCATGAAGGATCAATTACAGGAAATTCAAACCTCCCTCCAGCAAACCTCTCAGATGGCAGATTCCATGCTCAAATTGGGGACAGCTCTATGAGATGACGTTAGAATTTTACCTCTTTGAAGCACAATCTAGGGATCGCTTACTCACTTTAAAGACCCAGGTGAAACAAATTTAAAATTTTGGGGACTTCCGGAGGGGGTAGAAAAATCAATGGATCCCGTAGTCTTCATCTCTAATAGGCTGACATAAATCTTATCTTTTAATATGGGAATCATGTCTGCCATTTTGAAAGCATATAGACTAGGCTCCTTGGCTAACATGCGCCATAAGGGCCCATGTGATCTTGTTTTCCCTGATGTTCCACAAGAAGCCCTGCTCTGAAGCTGATAACAACAAAGCTTTGAGCAGCAGACATTAGATATAAATAGCTGCCTTCAGGAAACTTCAAGTCTCATCCCGTGGCTCTGTTCATCAAGTAGTAGATGAAGATTCATGAATAGAATTATTGAAGGCTTTGCGGATCTCAGAGGAGGTCCTGGGCAATGATCCACTTGCTGTGCTGATTGGATGCGAGCCATAAGCATTTGACTACTGTCCAGGGCTGGGTGGCTCACCCTAGTTTGAATGGCGAGGGAGGGGTCTGCGACCCCTGGCCTTGCCATGCTGCAACTTGTCTGGCCCTTGCTGTGTCACTTATTAAAGTTAATAAAGTGGCCCGTTCAATGCCCCAAATGGTTGTCCTTCTCTTCTTCCGGATTGGGTGGCAAACAGGCTTTTAAATAGAGGATCATCAAATGTCAATAAAAGTTTCTTGAAATCCAACAGAAGATGGCATCCTAAGGAATAAATAGATTACAATCTGAAGATGGAGAAATATATATACAAGAGGCAGCGAGACTCAAAGGTCATCTGTTATATATATTTTTTCTATCTGCAAAATGAAATGGTGAGACAATACAAAGAGAGAGAGAGTAAGAGTAAGCGAGCGAGAGCTCAGGAGCAGTAAAATGAGATCACCAAGGCTGCATAAATCCTGTTTCCACCCTACCCTATCATAAATGCCAATTTGCACTTCAAGAAAATAATTACAGCTCTTCAAGTCAAGTCATTTTTGAAGTGCCCTGAGTCCAGAAAATGACAATTCATTAAGTCCCGAATCAGACTGTTGAGGTTCGTTTTATTTCCATTAAATCCTTCTCTGAATATTGCTTAAAAGGCTTTAGTTTTAGTATTACTAATTCTAAACATAATAAATATGCTTTAGGATCCAGACTGATTTATTATCATTTAGAATAGCCTGATGCTTTCAGCTTTCAGCATA
>NW_015172578.1:473169-476251 GCF_001447785.1 Gekko japonicus
AAAGAGTGTGATGGTGCCCAAAACCAAACCATCCATTTATTTAACTTAATGGGACACGGGCCAGATAAAAATAAGGTATTAAAAACAGTTTCCTTATTCTGAATTCAACCATCTTCCTAGCCTTTTTAAACAGAAAACTCTTATTCTAGATGCCAGTTTTTATTTTGGATTTTTGTTCTCTTGTCACTTATGGGTTGGCTGCATAGGAATTTTCCTACCTTTTGACAGAAATGTAGGGTTGAAGTTTTTGTTCTGTGCAAGGTCTCTATGCACTAAGCAAACCACTACTCCATAGGAGGCAGTAGAACTAGTAAGGCTGACAAGTTAATTTCCTCTGTATCCTTCCCCATGTCTGTTTTTCTTCAACAATGTTTTTGTTTACCCAGATTACTATGCTCAGGAACTTCTTTCCTTCTGGTTGCATCTTTTTTCTTCCTGTTTTCTAACCTTCATGATGTGTTCTCAGTATCTCTTACCATCCTAGCTTACATAGATAGTTATGATACCTGTTCTTCCTTTCTTATTATAGTATGGAGTTTCTCAGCAATAGAAGGCATCAGAACATCCAGCTTGTGTACTTTATTCTTAAAACAGCCCCCCCCCCCCTTCTGCTGGGCAAAACCCCTAGCTTTTGCATTTGAGAACCCATTCATACATTGCACCATTCAGAGATTCCAACAGCATTTTTCAGGCTGTTATTTTGTGGTATTAATCCATCCTCATTCTGCATCAAATCTGGCAAAGAGATCCAGGTTTATGCTCCATGTCAGCTTTATCTTAACAGCTGTTGTGCAAGATAAAAGGTGAAGGTGATTGCATCAGATTCCATGTCCCTTGTAACAACAGCTTTATTATGGGGTTGTAGCACTCCATAGGTGCAGCAAAAACTGAATCCACAGCTACAACAATTCCTCCATTCTTTCACATCCCCACCCCACACGAGGCCCCAAGAGAAGAGGGGTAAACAGGAACTGGGAATAGCCACAAAAAGTAGATTTAGGTGATCTGGGTTCCCCCAGGTTGGGGTTTTACCTAACAAATAAAGAAGTGAGATAAAAACGGGATTAGGGGGTACATGTTAATCTCCTGCCTTGAAAGGGGGCTCCTCAACGTGACCTTCCCAATCCAAGTACCAGCTTCTGTTACATTCATGTATGGATGTTAACAAATTTTATTACAATTATGGTTTGACTTGAAAGTTCATGTTTCTTGTTGCCTGTAGAATTGATGCCTATTTTTGTGCCAGTTGCATGTAGATGGAAGAAATGAAACAATATAAAACAGCGTATAACAAACATACCAATGGAGTAAAATTGAAGAAAAAATGTGTGTCATGAAAAAATGGCATAAATGAAACAATCAAAATGGGAAAATTTGCCAAAGGAACTGGATGGGATGAACATGCCTATCTTCCCAACCACACATGAAAATGAAAGGAAACAACAACAACAAAAATACATTTTTGTATGTTCCTAAATACGTACAGTTGAGATACGATCATAGAGTCGGAAGGGGCCAATGATTGTATCTCAATGCAGATCAGCCTAAAGCATCCCTGACAAGTTATCATCAAGCCACTGCTTCAAGACTACCACTTAAGGGGAACTCATCACCTCCCTAAGCAGCTGATTCTACTGCTGAACTACTCTTACTGTAAAAAAAAAATCTTAATATCCAGGCAATACTTTTTCATTGGCAATTTAAACCCATTATTGCAAATCCTATCATCTGCTACCAGCAAGGACAACTCCTTCCCCTCATCTAAGTACCAGCCTTTCAAATATTTAAAGAGAATATCTTCTTTACACTCTCCTCTTTTCCAGACTGAACATTCCCAAGACCATCAGCCAGTTTAGTGTAGTGCACTGAGCTGGTGGACTCTAATCTGGGAGAAGCGGGTTTGATTCCCCACTCCTCCACATGCAGCCAGCTGTGTGTCCTTGGGTCAATCACAGTCCTCTCAGAGCTGTTCTCTCAAGAGTAGTTTTCTCAGAGTTCTCTCAGCCCCACCTATGCCCCTGGGTGTATGTTGAAGGGAGAGGAAGGAAAGGAGACTGTAAGCTGCTCTTAGACTTTGAGTGAAGAGTGGGATATAAATCCAACTCTTATTATTATTATTATTATTCCTCCTCCTCCTCCTCCTATTGGCTTGGTCTCCAGGACCCTGATCATCTTCATCTCCTTCTTCTGCACTTGCTCCATTCTGTCCACATCCTTTTCAAGGCCTCCAGAATTGCAGGTGTTGCCTGACCAATGCATAGTGGGACTATGACATCTTGTGATTTGGATGTTATGTCTCTGTTGAAATACCCCAAGACTGCATCCCCCATCCAGTGTGCATGCTTCGCTTTTTTGTTACCTAAATGCAGAACTCTTCATTTATCCTTGTTGAATTGCATCTTGTTCAATTCTGCCCACTTTCCTGATGTGTTCAGATCCTGTTGAATTCTATTGTTATCTTCCCGTGTGCTCACGGCTCCTCCCAATTTGGTGTCATCTGCAAATTTAATGAGTAGTTCCTCCACCTCCTCATCCAGATCATTTATAAAAATTCTAGACTGCTACCCATGTTTTGCTATGGTATTTAAGTTCCGTAAATCCAGTTATAATACTGCTGATGTGAATTCTAACAGAGAAGACTGTAGTGTAAGAAATTAAGTGAGACATACGTACTTTTTCTCTCTCTCTACTGAAGGACCTCTCTCTAGACCACATTGGTGGTTCTGCCCTCAGGTGCTAGGATCACCAGGCTGCTTGATGAGCTCACTCTGGAGCAGGCCACATAGAACTGTCTATTTAAGAAGCAGTCGTCTGTTAAGTCAACTCCTGTTACCTTCCACGAAAGTGATGGCCTCTCTACTTGTGTTCCTGGATTGTTTTGCTCATATGGAGACTGTGTTGTTCTGAGCACCTCAGGGTGATCTTGCTGGTAGTTTGGTGTAGTGGTTAAGTGCGTGGACTCTAATCTGGGAGAACCGGGTTTGATTCCCCACTCCTCCACTTGCACCTGCTGATGTGACCTTGGGTCAGTCGCAAGCTCTGGCACAGCTGTCCTTGAAAAAGAGCAGTTTGTGTCAGAGTT
>NW_015172578.1:476634-486740 GCF_001447785.1 Gekko japonicus
CTTTAAGCACCCTGCAACCACTGCTGCACCTGACAGACAACCACCTGTTAGGTGTAGGAGGTGGGGGGAGTGTGTTAGAAGCCATCCCACCTCCTCTCCTACACCTGACAGGCAGCTGCCTGTCAGTTGTAGGAGGTGGGATGCTTAGAGAGGAGTATTAGAAGCCACTGTGGAGGTGGGGCTGCACCTGACAGAGTACTGCCTGTTAGGTGTAGGAGGTGGGGGGAGTGTGTTGGAAGCCATCAGAGAGGCTGGGCCAGCAGCTTTGCTTTACCTCACAGGTGGTTCTTGGCAACTCCTGATTTCTTCAACTGTCATTAGCTCTCTGCAGTCACTTGTAACTGTTGGGGTTTTTTTTACCTCAGAACACTCAGACCAATCAGAGAATGGGGGGTGCAGAAAGGCAGCTGCTTGGCATCCACATAGGAATCAATGGGGGAGCACATTTTCCCCCTTTTGACCCACTTAGGGGTCGAATTTTTTAAAATTCCTTCTTAGCGAGCACCTACACCACGGTAGGAGTGCTTTCCCCAAATTTGGTGTCTCTAGGTCCAGCGGTTTGGCCTGGACATTGATTTTACAGTGAGGGGACTTTCCTTTATATATATAGATAGAAAAGTACCGGGCCCAGAACCAAGTCTTGTGGCACCCCAGTGGATACCTCCCTCCAGTCAGATGAAATCCCACTGACAACTACTTTTTGAGCCCCATCTGCAATCCTCCAGTTTACCTATCAGAACATCAGAACACCGTCAGAAGCTTTACTGAAATCCAGGTAAACAATATTGATGGTGTGGCCAATAGGATCTTTTTTTATCCTGGTTTTCATTACTTTCACCTTGAAACTCATCTACCATTTTGTTTCAGAATTAGATACTTTTGGAAAGTCTTCTTCACAGTCTGCCTGTGATTTATTCTCTTCCACAGTTTCATTTGCTTCCATACGCAAACCTGTTACTGTCCAGCCATGATTCCAGATTGAAACACTTGATCCGAATAGTACATGCATTGTAGATTTCAGAAAAACACAGAAAAACAGGCAAGTGGTGACCGAAAACTGTTTCTACCTTTGTTGAACCTAAAGTAATAGGTGAATTTATATACAAAAGTCTAACAATGGTGACTTTCAATGAGGATAATTGTAAAAGTCTTACACAAATTAATGGGCACAAATTGAGTAATAATTGATTACTGGAGTGAACATAACATAGAGGGACACAGAGAAGCCTCAAAATACAGTTTCCAGTCCATCTTGCCATACCATTATACCACTGATTCCATTTCAAAATATGGTCCTCTCTACCCACAGAGAGAATGTGCTCCTTTAATCCTTTGTGGCTGCTAAAATTCTCTCCTTGGAAAATCTCTAATGCTGAAATGGGCACGCTTACAGTCCTGCATAATTCAGCAATAAAACCAGTTCAAATATTTGCGCACCAAGTTTTCATACTGAACCAAAAGTCTCTCCATGCTCTTCACATAAACCTTTTGCTTCTGAATCAAAAGCCAGCCTTTCCTCTTTTTTTGAAACTAAAGATATGAAACAAAAAGTCTTGCTTAATTTTATTTTGATTTTAAATTTTAATTTTAGACAATAAAAATGGCATTCATATGTCAATGGATTGTTTGATATTTTACTATTTTTTGTTGGAAGATGATTTAACATCTGAAATGATTCTTCGTATTCATTTTGTGGGCGTGGAAATGGATTCATTATAGTGTTGTGTAATTCTACCTACTATTTAGACTCAGAACTGAATGAACAAAACAGTTTTATGAGAGCACTGATTAGTCAGCTGAACTATTCTGTAAATTTGTTAGAACTACCTACTGGGAAAAAAGACATTAAAATCACAGTTTGGTTGAAAATGATAGGGACATTTTCCAGAAATTGACTGATTTGTACAGGCATCTTTTGTATAAAAAATACCAATGAACTTTCAATAGAACATATTGCTTTGGAACTCAATAATCTAAGGATTATTTCTTATTATTTGCCAATACGTTGCCAAATTGATAAAAGAACAGAAAGAGAATGAGGTTGATTCAAACAAAGTTTACTACTGCATGTGTATTCCGACTGTTATCACACATATACTTTCATTTGCACAGTGTGAGAGGGGTCTTACTTTTATGTTTGATAATTAATTACATCCATAAATCACACACACACAATATTTTTAAAAGGCTCTCTCTGATGCTGTTTAAATTACTTTCTAGCATCGATATTTTGGGAGCAAACTTGTAAAACACCTGCAGGTAATGTATTCTAAACTTTTCTTTGTACATGCACATAACACTATTTTAAAGGAATAGAAAAGATTCTGCTTGGTTGGATCTTGCTGCTTAGCTAAGTAGCCTTTCTCCAGAAGAAGAGCTCTTCTGCTAGATGAAGGCTTTTTGCACCAGAGGAAGTCTCTGATCTAAACTGAAAGCAATGGTGGAGTCCAACAAAAAGTTATTGATGCTACCCACATATTTGGGGCATTAACATAAATTGGACATATTTGGTGTCATATGCATAAGATCTCCTCTATGGCAGAAACACTCACGGTGCATAAAATCCATCACAGTGCAGAATGTTTTACTTTCAAACACAGGAATGGAAAGTTCTGAGTGTCAAATGTGCTGTATGGCTTTGCTTAGCATTTTGAATGCATAAATCATTATGAATGTATATTTCAGTCTCACATTCTTTTACATATCCCTTTGCAGGCCATTTTTTTTGGTTTAACACATGTACCAAGGGGGGTTTGTTTGTTTTTTGCAAGGCAACCACCAGGAGACTGGGGAGGCGTGGACTTCTCTTTTGTGTATCTGTGTGTAGGGGAATCAGCATCCCCAATACAATGACATCCCTTCCAGTTCTACCTGGCAGTGGCATCATCGTACCACGGGTGACACTCTAGCATTCACCTGAAACATGATTTAATCATAGAGTTTTGGGTGGATGCTAGAGCATCACCTGGAGTGATGAAGTCACTTCTGGGTCTCACTGGAACCAACACCATCATGCCAGGGATGCTGATTACCTCCCCATTCTTCCCAGGCTTTGATCCCACCCACCATCTGAGTGGCATCAGGTACTGAGCGCTGGGGCCAAGAGACCCTCATCTCCAGCGAGAAAGTGGCAACCCTGATTTCTGTTGTAAACAGAAAAAGAGACTTCCCAGCAGTAATACAAAAAGGAACAAAAAAGCTGTGGAATGAGATGCTAAGCCAATATTGTGATCAATATACTAAGAAATTTCAAATATATATTATAAAGCAAAATCCAAAAAGTATGGCAATACGATGCAAACAATCAATGGCAAGGAATATACAATGTGCAATCTGATAAGAGTTATACAATAACTCACAATCCTAAGTACAGAATCCTTAAAAATTTGGTATTGCCTTGAAAACCCAAAATTCCAATATTGGTATGTATTGGAATTCAGGTAAAATTCAGGAATCCCGAATGTTTCGGTTCCATTATACCCCATGAGGCCATTATAGTCGATGGCAAATCTCCTGGGGTATATTCAGTAAACTGGGGAGAAGGGGTTTGAGGTAAAGGTACCAAATTTGCAGGATAGCTGCTGGAGTCTCTCCCCAAAAGAACCTCCAAGTTTCAGAAAGATTGGGCCAGGGGGTCCAATTCTATGGGCACCCAACGAGGTGCCTCCATTGTTTCCAATGGTGGGGGAAAGCATGGCAGGCATACAAGCAGCCCAGCAGATTCTCCAAGAGAATCTCTGCATAGAGAGTAAAGTGTGGAGAGGGCGCATGTTTGCAAGGCCAGTAGCAGAACCAGTGCAGTGTACCCAGCAGAACCAGTGCCACTCTGGCAGTGCCAAAACCCAAAGATTTGACCTGAGTTCTGTTGAGTTTTGGCACTTCCAGAGTGGCACTGGTTCTGCTGGGCACATTGCACTGGTTCTTCTTCTGGCCTTGTAAACATGCCCCCTCCCACTTCCTGTGGCAGTGAATTCCAAATTCCATCTTTGGGAGAATCTGCTGGGCTTGTGTGCCTGCCTTGCTTTTTCCCACCACTGGAAACAATGCAGATTCTCAGATTTAACCTTAGTTCTGTTGGATTATGTTACTGGTTCTGCTGTGGCACAGTAGAAGAGGATTGTTGTGGAACCAGCTCCTACCTTCTTTCCAAAAGGGTTTAAGAAAGGAAAGTCATCTTGAGATCCTGGTGTTGTACTGGGCTGAAAATAACCTAGTGCAAACCCAGGGATTCATGCTTAAATGCAGAAGAATTAGAGATTTAAATAGGGTGAGGAAGTAATACTGGGAGTAAGGGTGGGCCAAAAAATTTGGGTTATTTCAGATTCGGGTCTGTTGGACCTTTTGGGAATAAGGTAGTTTGTTCATTTAGGTAGGGGTAAGTGGTGAACACCCTGAGCCATGGAGTGTGATAGAGGGAATGTCCTGAACAGACCATTACTTGCTGGACTTTGGGATGGGGCTTGGGAAGGAGCACCTTTCGTTCTGAACAACATCTTCCCAAACCTGGCAGTGGTTTAACGATGCATCAGGGTAGGGTGGGGTGCTGGGGCTGGGGCTGGGCATCTCCCAGCACTGTATGTGCGGACGAGGATAAATGAGGCCAGCGGAAGCTGCTAGCTGAGTTTGGAGCTGGGGTGGATTTGCCAGAACAAAGGCAGCCATGGACAAGCTGCATGGTGCAGCCCACCCTCAATTAGATATTACCATAATTAATTGATGATGTAGGTCAGCAAATTTGAATAAATTTGAATAAGCTAGTTCAACCCATGCTGTTGTCTCAGTCATCATTTGGGTCATGGGTCAAATAAGGATATAGAAGGTGCTGTCCGGTTTAGAATGTAATGAGACACAATGAGATCTAATAATGCAATCTAACAGGACACAAAGGGGGGCAAACCTTTTATTGCGCACAGACAGCCCCCCCCCATCTCAAACAACTCCTCACCCACAACAATGCAACATCTAATTTTAGCATAGACACTGGTACCAGAGCTTGCAAATAAACCCAGATGCCAACGTTGCTACCACATACACCCAGACAGTACAATCACTGGACCTAACAACATCAACTACACCATCTCAGGCTCATTCACATGCTCATCCTCTAACACTATATGCAATTAAATGGTTCTCTACATAGGGAAAACAGGTCAAACCCTGCAACAAAGGATAAATGGACACAAATCTGACACCAAGAATCACAAGACTGAGAAACCAGTAGGAGAACATTTCAACCTTCCAGGACATTGAATGGGTGACCTCAAAGTAGCTGTCTTCTTGGTGCTAGGGGGGGGGTCAACAGTGGGAGGGCTTCTAATGTCCTGGCCCCACTGGTGGACCTCCTGATGGCACCTGGTATTTCTGGCCACTGTGTGACACAGAGTGTTGGACTGGATGGGGCTTTGGCCTGATCCAACATTGGCGTCTCTTATGTTCTTAACAGGGATGTTGGTTTCTTATCTTGCTACATATGCTAAACTCATTCAGTCCTTACATCTGTATTCTCACAAAGAAGGGCTATACATGCTCTTTATTTTAGTACATTTCTTATTTGGATTAGTAGATTGGAATAGTGATTGTAATGTAATGCAATGAATATTAGAATGCAATGTCATTTAGAATGGTATATTGAAATGCATTTCTGTGGTCTGGTGACAGAGAAGACTTAACAATTGCACAACCAATCACCAATGCTCCCTCTAAGCTGCGGAGTCTTGTGAGCAAAACTTCTACTTTGTGAGCTACTGGCATTAAAGTTTTGAGCGAGTGATTTGGCTACTGCATAAATTAGTTTGTTCTGGAACCCTCTTTCCTGAGCTAAGACAAAAATGTGTGAGCCGGAGGCTAAAAAACTGAGAGCCAGCTCACAGTAACTCAGCTTAGAGGGAACACTGCCAATTACTCCACCTCAAAGAAAAGGATCCTGTTAGCAGTGCTCCCTCTAAGTTGTGGAGTCTTGTGAGCAAAAATTCTACTTTGTGAGCTCCTGTCATTAAAGTTGTGAACAAGCAATTTGGCTACTGCATATATTAGTTTGCTCTGAAGCCATCCTGCCTCAGCTAAGACTAAAATGTGTGTGCCAGAAGCTAAAAAACTGTGAGCTAGCTCACACTAATTCAGCTTAGAGGGAACACTGCCTGTTAGTTATCTCCATGCTTGAGATGAGACAAATGGAGCATAACAAAAGGGTCTCAATTAACCTTAGCATTTCACAATGGAGAAGGTAACATCAGTTGCCAATTTTGACATATTTATTTGCTTCTCTGTGTTCCCCCCCAGAATTGAATCCAAACAAATGGTGATCATGTAGCTTACTATTCCTGTTTCACATTTCATCTGTTAAAACATCATTATATTAAATGACATCCATATAAAGTAAGCTTGTTATTCCTGAATCTGATAAATACCTTCATTATGTTGCATGCTAATTTACTGCCCACCCTCTGCCTATATGTATGGATTGGTAAATTCCCTTTCATTGTATCTGAGGAAGTGTGCATGCATACAAAAGCTCATACACTGAATTAAAACTTAAAGGTACCACTGGACTTAAACTTTGTTCTCCTGCTTGACCAACACAGCTACCCACCTGAATCCATAATTAAACATAACACTTAGATATTTAAACTGTCTGACTTCTTCAATAGTTTTTTTCATACATTTGCCAGGGATGTTCCTTCAGTCACCTTGATTGTAAAAACACAAAAGTTGCTCATACGTTTCTTCAAGCCAACCGAGGTTTGGCTGAGGAGAACTAAATCATCAACATATAAAAGCATCAGTACAGGTTGATTTGCTAAGTATGGTACATAGGTATTATTCTACAAATTTGGGAAGAAGTCATTTACATATATATAGTTTGAATAAATGTGGAGCAAAGACAAATCCTTGTTGTACAACTTTCTCAATTCTTATTACTTACGGAGATGTTCATATAAAAAGCCTTTAACTGTAAAGCATTCCCAGTATATGAATTCTTAATCGGGGCCAATAGCCACTTGAGGATGGAGGTAAGATTAATTTTTTTTCCTATAAGTGAGATACAGAGTTAAAACCTGCTCAAAGGTCAACAAAGGTAGCGAATATGAATTCTCCATTACTTAATATATTTATTGACAAGAGTTGATAAGATCAAACAATGTTGTATGCACATGCACCCTTTTCGAAAGCCAAATTGCTTTTGCTGAACTATATTATACTAGGAATATGGCCCATTGCGGAAATAAATACAACAAGTTCTAGAAAAAGTCCCTGGTCAGGTGCCCCAGGCTTGGGCATTCAGCGTCAATTTGCTGTGGTGACCTCAACATGGTATAATGACACAGAGTCCACAATTTTCTCCAGGGGAACTAATCTCTGCCATCTGAAGAGCAGTTGTATTTCTGGTGTGATCTCTAGCCCTCACCTGGAGATTAGCAACAATGATTCCCCAGGAGGAAATGGCTCTTTTGGGGGGAGGAGTCAATGGCATTGTACCTAAGATCCCACCCCTCCTCAAACCCCACCATCTCCAGGCTCCACCCCTCAAATCTCCAGGAATTTCCCAAGTTGGAGTTGACAACTTTATCTCCTTCCCAGCTAACCATCCACATACCATTATCTGCCCCTCTGACTTCAGGTTTCCATCTCCTTCCCCCCCCTCCCTTCAGCCTCCCTACAGTATTTCTCTGCAGTGGGGACCAAAGCAGCTCATATCATTCTTTTCTCCCCCTTTTGATCTGCACAACAACCCTGTGAGTTCAGTTAGGCTGAAAGTCTGTGACTGGTTTGAAATCACCCACTCAGCTTCCACAGGAAGAACCTGGGTCTCCCCCTGGATAAAATTACTGCTTTGTAGGGTGGACTCGATGGCAATCTATTCAGCTGAGGCCTCTCCCCTCCCCAAAATCTGGCTTCCATAGACTCCAACACCAAATCTCCAGGACTTTCCCAACCTGGAGCTGGCAACCCAATGAGTTCCCCACAAAGGCCAAAGTAGGTCTGGAAAGGGCCTTCTGCTTTTGCCTTTTTACTGACAGAACCAAGCTTGGTTGCCTAACAACAGCCACTGAGGAGTGGCTGTTTTGGCAGCTTATTTAGACAGGCAACGGCCAAGCCAACAGTGGGTGGGGGAGAGGAACGGCCAATGGCATGTGAGTACTCTTGAGTGGTGGTCAATGGGCCAATGGATGATGAAGCACACAGCACAGCCAATTGGAGAGCTGGAAAGGGCCAATACACTAGGATTTTATATATATATATAGGATTCTTCTATCCATGCTTTTAGTTTATTTGTTAAGAAAGCAGCATATATTTTGTTCAGTAAAGTAAGTAGACTAATTGTCCCATAATTGGAGGGATCCATTCTTATACCCTTCATATAGATAGGGGTAATTAATACTAATTTAGAGCTTTCAGAAATCACTGTTGTCATTTGGTTTTTGTAAATAGAAGAGCTGGTATCAATTTTTTAGAACAACTTTGATAAACGCTAAAAACCAGTTAGTTTTCTGGGAGATATTTAAAAAAAACCCTTGTGAAATAAAAAAATAAACTTTGAAAATATTAGCTAAATGTTTCCCAGAAAAATATTAAAATGCTGCAATTATATGAAAGTGTTCCATAACCCTAGCACTTTTAACGATGTTATAATGATAGCATTTAAATCATTACTTTAAACTTCCTACTATTGCTTATACATAATTCTAACAATCCATAGAATAAAAGGAAACCCTGAATTTTAAAGTCTGCTATTTCAGAGGGTACGTTTTTTGATGCCTTAGCATTTCCTGAGAATATATACCTTTCAATGTTTATTGTCTCCCTCTTCCCAACTTCATAAAGTTATTTATTTCTAGACAGATTTGGAGATATTATGCTGCAGGCTGCTCTTAACAAAATAAAATCAACCCCATCACTCTTCCACCCCACCTACCAGTATTTTTTTTTGGCCCCCCGGAGGGGATTTTTTATTGTGTTTTCTATAAACTACAACGAAAATAAGGGAGGGGAATTACAACTAAGGGAGAAAGAAAAGTAACCTACTAAAAACCCAAGTATAGGAGATCATTCCAGTAGCTTGTATCAGTGTTAATCTAAAATGCCGTAGTTACATTGAACATGGTCATTTAAGCTATATTATTTAACTATTTAACCAGGAATTTCACTGTTTAAAGAAAAACACAAGAGCATCAACAATTAATAAATGCTTGTAAGGCACAATTCAGAGTTCTTCAGCCTTCATTTTGTCTTATCTTTTCTAATCCTCAATTGGTAATCGCGTTTGGGGGCCGCTGCCCCCTTCTCAGAAGTAGAGTTCTTGTCGGAAGTAGTATCACTGGATTTGCTGTCTCCATCTTCCTTGTCGTCCTCACCCGACTCTCCCAGTTGCAATTTCAGGAACTCCCACGCTTTAGAAACAGAGTCAATCTTTTCTTTTTTGTTCTTAAGTTTGAAAAGGATGCCTTCAGGGACCAGCCATCTGTAAGGAATGCTGTTTGTTTGTAAAAACATAGTCAAGTTTTTATATTCTTTCCTCTTCTTCCTTATTTCAAATGGGATATCTTTTAGAATCCTGATGGTGTTGTCTCCAATTTTCAGGGGTACTCCTGATGTTGATTTCAGAATTTGGTCCCTCACGTGTCTCTTCGAGAATCTTACCACTCCAGGCAGATCATTCTTTTTAGTGTATACAGAGTACGCCCTATAAACCATGTCCATTTTGCTTATAAGATATTCCGCTTTTAAATCTGCAATTGGAGCCAACGCTTCACTCAGTATTTGTTTTAGATTCTCATCTTTATCCTCAGGGACTCCTTGGAATCGAAGAACAAGATTGGCTTTCTCCATTTGTATCTGCAATAGTTGAGAATCATTGGAAACTTGCTTCTTTTCCAGCAACTGCACCCTTTTGTTCACCTTTTTCGATTTGGCATCCATTTCTTTCACCTTCTCAGCTGCTTGCTCCAACAATTTTGTAGATTCATTCAGTTGGAGTTTCTGAGTTGCAAAGTTCTGGTTTAATGCTGTCAGCTGTTGATTGATATTCATCATCTGGTCCAGTAGAGGGCACAAAGAGTCTGCTAACAGCTTAGAAAATTCAGTGGTATCTTCCGGTCGTGGGCTCA
>NW_015172578.1:486833-494932 GCF_001447785.1 Gekko japonicus
CCTATTAATTAGCCAGTTTTTGATCCACAAAAGGACTTGTCCTTTTATCCCGTTGACTATTGAGCTTACTTAGGAGCCTTTGATGAGGAACTTTATCAAAAGCTTTCTGGAAGTCAAGATAAACAACATCTATTGGGTCTCCCTTGTCCACATGTTTGTTCACTCCCTCAAAGAACATTTAACAGGTTAGTGAGACAAGATCTTCCCTTACAGAACACATGCTGAGTCTGCCTCAATAATTTTTGTTCATCAATGTGCCTCCTAATTCTTTCTTTAATAACAGTTTCCACCAACGTACCTGGTATTGACATCAGACTGACTGGCCTGTAATTTCCCAGATCTCCTCTGGAACCCTTTTTAAAGATGGGAGTGACATTAGCTACTTTTCAGTCCTCAGGAATGGAGGCAGATTTTAATGAAAGATTACATATTTTTGTCAGGAGATCCACAAGTTCACATTTGAGTTCTTTCAGAACTCTTGGATGTATGCCATCCGGGCCTGGTGATAAGCTTCAGAGGCCATTGTGTGGCTGTCTCTTGCAGCAGCCATAGTGCAGCAGCTATTTCGTAGCTGCACCTAACATGCTGTTTCAGAATTCAAAAGGGGCCCACAGGATGAACAAGGGTAGGAGGCCCTGCTATAAAACCTGGAAAAAATCAAGGAAACTGTCCATTCAGATGAGTTGTTCTGACTGTAGCTAGGGCTTTTGGAGAATTCACACAATGTCATCCTCCACCCATTCTCCTGGTTTCCCTTCCTGTGCTGCTATGTTTCTGGAATCTATGTTGATCTGATGTTTCCAGAAACATGGGAATCAAAGTGACTTAGCCTATGCATGGATAGGTAAGTATGGATTTCCTACCCTCCCTGCCCACATCTGGTGCTATCTCCCCCATTGTTACCCAAACTGGACACAGAGAAGGGGAAATTTGCTTTAAAAAGGGTTCCAGAAACAAATAATGCAGGACCTTGTAAAGCTGTGTATACCAGGGTGGATATCAGTGGGGGTACCCCGTAATAAAATTAGGAAGAAAGAAAGTGTGAGAAATTGTCTTTCTGCCATTAAACTGCCCACATTCTTCCAACCATTAAACTGTTACCCAAAATAAATTTAGGAAGAAAGAGATTGAGAGAGTGATTGTAAACCCAGACAAGTTTATTGTATACAAAATTTTAAAATGTGAAGAATCTACACTGAGCACCTGAGAACTAATTCCCTAAGCAATCATACACACCAGCAAGAGGGTGCACTTAAAAAAAGGGAAAGGGAGGAAATTGATAAGTTTTAAGGAAGGGACATACAACCTGAAATCCTGGACTTGAGGTCTGGAGAGGTTCAAGGAGCAGAGCGAGAGGGAGGATTGAAGTGAGCTAGATCTGCATTGGCACAAAAATGTGGGTGAGTCAAAATAGCTCCTGAAACAAGATGGAGCCTCAGTTGATGACCTGAGTGTCCTTCTTGATTGATTTAAAAAAAAGGAAAGAGGAACTGGGCATTGGTTAATGAAATAGCAATTTCCTTGCGCTGGGCAGATACCTCTGGGATATAACAGGGTATTCCACTGTTGAAAAGTATGTTGTTATTGAGAATGAAGTGAAGTCTTATTGTTATTGAGAACCCTGAGCTGGGAGAGATTGCACTTAATCAGTTTGTGATGCCAGCACACCCTACCTCTTTCCTGGGCCTTCATGGCTGTACCCAGGTGCCTTCATGAGACTCCCCAATTTCAGGTTCCTCTGGTACTTAGGCCCTAAAAAGGGGTGACATTTGGACAACTAAGTCCAAAATAAGAAGGGGATCCCACTGACCAAGGGGGTGTCAGGTGGAGGAGAGTGCAGAGTTCTTACACCACCCCTTTGCACTTGCTACTTCCCATGCCATCAGAGGGCCTTTTGTCAGCTTTTAAAAATTAGTACAGTTATATCACTCTATCAATGTACCTTCTACTAGTTTTTTAAAAATAAATGGGCAAAAATGTTATATGACAGTGTGAGGTGGTGATGGTAAGCATGAAGGGATGCTAAGGGCAAAATCAAATAATGATCCTTTATGGATGCTTCACTGTCACTGCGAATTCCTCTTTATTCACAACAGGAGTGAGACCACAACAGGAGTACTCCCCATGTGGAAGCAGCCTGCTGATTGGAACATAAGTTGTGTTTAGTCTCCTTTTTAACTTGTTTTGTATTGTTGTTACATTGTTGTCCCCCCATCCAGGGATGCCTAGGAAAAAGAAGGAATAAATATTTCAAATAAAAAATAAATAAGTTTGAATGAAGCCACTGTGATGGCATCATCTATATTTGTAATTATAGCATTTCCCGAGTTCTGTTCCTTCCTTGTTCTAGAATTGTACTCTACATTTCATTCTTTCTGAGTTCTGGTTTAATCAATATACATACGTGCATTTGTAAAAAACATTGCCTCCCCAAAGCAATCTTGCTTTTACTGATGCTTTACGTATTATATAGCACATAAGGATCACACAAGTAGGGTCTGCATACAACTGCATCCTGTTGTCAGTATTTCATCTGTGAACATGTGTATGTGTAATGTGGCAGGGGAGAGAGACATGGCTAAAGTGATATGATGGCAACTGCTAGGTGTCATGGTATGTCATGACTTAAAGTTTTCTTGCATTGTTGTCCAGTTCTATAATCCTAGCCTTACTGCACTGTTAACTGGAGTTCTCTCCTGTATGATTGTTTTATATTCTTTAATCCACCTTGAGTCCTAGTGAGAGACTTGGACTATATATGTAGTAAATAAATAGCTAAATTAATAAACTAGTTTATGTGACATTAAAGAGTAACTGGAAAATTCATGGAGAGGGAATCCAACAATGACTATTAGCTATAATGGCTAAATGGAAGTCCTATGTTGAGAAGAACTATACCTCTGAATACCAGTTACTGGGGTCCATCATAGGGGGCAGCTTTAGTCTCCATACCCAGCGTGTACACTTTCCAGGAACATCCGTTTGGCCACTGTGAAAAACAGGATGTTCTTATATTCTTAAACTGTGCATGCACAAGGCTGTGCAAAAAAAAACAACAATCAGAAATAAAGAAACAAACAATGGAAAATGTCTAATGCATTGGTTTTACTTTTGAAGCCAAAACAGCTAATTTGGAAATAGAAAAATCTGAAAATACATTCAAATATAAGCCAGAGTAAGATATTGTCCAATTTTTTATTTTTTAAAATAATCCCTAATTGTTGGGAACTATTATGGGCTTTGGGGCACATGCAGAAGTGCAAGTGTAGATAATACACAGGAAAACTGTGAAGCTGGTGTGTTCAAGAGAAATTAGTGGTTCATGTGAACACTCCTTGAGAGGGAGTTTGAAGAATAACTGAGCTTCTTTTAGACAGAATAAGATAAAAATTGTTGATTACCAAACACTGCAAACATCCATTCCAATCCAAGGTGAATGTTACTTTCAGATTTGATAAATTACCCTCCGTCTCAAAAATATTGTTCCTCCCAGCTCCAGCAAAAACCATTGTGAAATATTTACTGGGCCATGGTTCTAAGAGCTCAGTGTTTCCTATATAGAGCAAAATGGGTTTCTGACCCTGCCCAGCATATTCTAAGACTTCTTTGTGACTATTAAATGCTTGAAGAAAAACCACAAATTACCATTGGAAGGGGGCTAGGGCTCAAGTCCTGGCTCCTGTGGCTCCCTACTCCACCTTCCAAAAATAAATAAATCTGCTGCATCTGTATATACAAGCACCCCACAGGTGAGGTAAGATCTTGAATAAATATACTCCATATAAATTTGGCCCCAAGAAGAAAGGAAAGTTTGCACTTAAATGAAAAACAAATTCCAGAATACTTTCCCCCCCTTATCTGTGACACCAGCTCCTGCCCCCTTCTATTAAAAAAATATGTTAGGTAAAGTATATCCAATTCATTGTCATGGACATATCATTGAATTCTTTCACCCCAAGATCAGAGTCCTCCTATCCTACAAAAAACACCTGATCAAACATGTATCCTGCTATGAACACAGGATAATGTTAAGACAGTTTCATAGTTGTCATGGTGATGATAAAGCCCTAAATCACCCCAAACAACACAGTATGGATGCTGAAATGCCTCAGAACTGTAAGACTGGGGACCAACACCAACTCAGTCAGCTTGGGCAAGAACACACCAGCAACCTGTCTCATAAGCGCAATGCTAGGAACAAACACTCAAAACCTGGTGACTGTGAGACAGGATGTCTAGTGAGTGGTATAGTATCCTGACAAACAGGGCAGCTCCAGGTTTTGAGGGGCCTTGGTCAGAGTGTGCTCAGGCTCACACTCCTCTGCCTCCCACTTATACCCCTTTTCTAATTAACATGGCTTGCACCACCTACACATTCTTCCCTTGCAGTATTGGGCAGGCCAGGTAGCCAGGAGCACAAGAGGTGGAATTCTTGTAAGTGAATGGGTGAAGGAAGGGTGCACCAGTAGGTAGCAGAGGAGGTGTGTGGGTGAGGGTCAGTGTCAGTGGGCCCTGCCAGAAGCCCTAGGTCCACCTCAAGTTACGCTGCCACCAGCCCTTCTGAAAGACTACAATATTTCCATGAGCACTGTTTGTGTTCCACAATGCCATAAGCAAACCATGTCACAGTAATACATATTAAGCCAGCATCTTCATGCAGATTCAAACCCTAGTAAACAACTATTTTCCAGTTCACTGATGTGGCATTCATCAGCAAGACTTTTAAACTAAGTGGTTTGCAAACATGACATCCACGTTTCCTTTAGTTAGCAACAAGATCAAGATAGAGGAAAAACTCAGTTGCTTACATCTGTTCTTCTACTGTGTCATATGTTTGGGGAGAAAGGGGAATGAAGTAAATGAAGTAAATAAAAACAAAGTAAATGTGAATATATGGTGTAGATCTAAATAGTATGAAAAATTGCAGCCAGTATTAAGAACTGAGAAACTTTGATCAGGAATTCTTCATTGCTCTATTTCTTATTTCCGAATTTTGTACATAATGCTATGCATGCAGTTTGCCAGAGTTTTTAATTTCTTCAATTCATCTATTCTTTTGTACGATTGCATCAGGATTGTTAACAACATGTGGGGGTACAGATATGCATCTTTCAAAAAATATTGATGCAGCCATATATGATCACAGCAAGTGGGAGTTTTTTTTAGTGCTGTATCAATGCACATCAATAAAAGAGAGAAGATGCCAAGAAACAGAAGGAAATGAAAGCTACAGCAAAAGGCACAACTTAATTTAGAAATCTTCATTAAGCCTGTTATCCAGGAATGCAGGGGTACAAGTGCACCCTAACCTTAGGCTTGAGTAAACCTAAATGTGTTTCAAGACAGCATCAGGGAAAAGAAAAGTCACCATTCTAAAAGGAATTTTTAAACAGGCAAGAAGAGAGACAATTGAAATGCAATTTAACAACAACAGCAACAACAACCACCATATGTAGGCAGTACATGAGAAGCTAGCCTGAGCCTGCTTGTGTGTGGTTGCATAAAAAGTGTCCCCCACTTACAGTGAAGATGAGGGAGAAAAGATGGGAGATAGGTTTGGAGCATAAATGTTTGCTGCAGCAGTCCCCAACATGGTGACTGTATGTGCCTCGGTGCCCACTGATATCCTTCCTGGTGCCCAATGAGTGTATTTAGAAAGTCGGCAGGGCAATATGGGACTTTTGCCCAGCAGGACTTCTGATTGGCCACAAAGATTTTTTTTTAAGTTGCTTTGGCAGCAGCTGCCAATCACAGAACAAGGATCTTCACTGTGTGACTGAAGATAAGCTGCCTGTCTGTGTGACTGAAGATAAGCAAGACAATGTTTTTTAAAAATAATAAGTATTTTAAACGGCATCCTGTTAGAGCTTCTACAGAGTGCCTTGGCAGAGCAGACTTGGGGCAAAGGAAGGGAACACAGCAAGTGACCAGGAGGCAATAGGAGAGGCTTGAAGAGGAGACTTCCCAATACGTGTGGAAGGAGAGGCACGTGTAAATGATACCTTGCCTTATCCTAAGCATGTCTGTCATACCCAGGTGCAGAAGCCTGGTGGCGAGAGAATGCTTGGGATACTCTGTACCTAGATTATTGGTTTGAAAGTCCTTAGATATATCTCTAACTTGATTGTGTGGCTTAAAAAGAGGGATTTGGATTACCTGGTTGGGAATGATTCAGGGACTAGTTGCCATTGGGCACAGGAAATAGCTCTGCTTTTTGTATTAAGTTCTAGAGAGGAGCTTGATTACATTATAAGCACTGTTCAAATAGTGAGTTATTATTATTGTTGTTGTAAGTGGGGTATCTAAAACCCCTTCATAAATGGTACTTCACAACTGTAGACATTAAGCTTCATGTTAGATGACATTTTTCTTAAAGTCAGCAAAATCAGTGCTACTGATCCTAGTACTTGTCATCCAGTGCATAACCCATTTGCTCCTGCTTGTGTTCTAGGTAATGGTACAAGGGTAAACTGGAATAGATTTCTTATTGTTTACTTTGTAAACATTTATTGTAATATTAAGTTTTTATGAGATGGAGCCCAGTTCATCAGATGTAAAAATTGTACCCTATATTGGTAGACATGTCTCTCTCTCTCTCTGTGTAAATATAAAACTATACAATTTAACTATGGCTATAGAGAGAACTATTGAGACACAAAAGCCGTGCAAACTGAGATGAGGAAAGCATTTTTGGCAGGAACAGCTTTTCTGGAAAGAGGGAGAAACGCTGCTACTTTTATACATTCATGAATATTTATATAGACTTTAGGTACCTGCCCCTGACTACAGCATTGGCAATATTTAATAGTGTTCTTCTTCCTGCAAAAACCTGCTGAAAGGGTTGTGGCAATACTTATTGAACAAACAACAGCAGACATCCTTTTTCTGGTAAACAGTAGGCAAAATTAGATTTATAACAAATGGCATCATACCCTGTCTTTTCCCCCAGTATGGACCCAAAGAAGCTTCCATTATTCTTCTGCCCTCCTTTTTATCCTCACAACAACCATGTGAGGTAGGTCTGGTTGAGAGTGTGTCACCAGCAACCTTCCATGGCCGACTGGACATTCCAGTATTGGAGGCACATGACAGGTTGTTTAAAAACTCTCGTTACATGTTGCATATCATAGAGATAACCTGGTACAGGATTTTTGAAATTGCAACTCCCATCATCATCCTGAAGTTGGTGGGCAATTTTCAAACACCTAGCATTATTTTCTGATAGGTGTGCCTGCCACAAACAGAGAATCTCATAGCATTGGGGTGCGTGGGATCTGGAGATAAACTCTGCCAGGAGATTCTGACTCCTTTCATTTTTGGCACTGGAACTCCCATGATCATCTTGAAGTTGGTAGCCAATTTTGACACTAATAGCTTTATTTTCTGTTGAGTTAGAAACATAGAAACATACAGCTAGAAAGTATCTCAAGGGTCATCTAGTCCACTCTCAATGCATGAAATTAACAACTACCTCTGCTCCCTACCCCAGTGATTCTTGCTGTATACCCAGGATTCCTGGCTGTTTTGGCCTGGAGAAAATTTCCTTCCTTTTTTTTTTTTTTGGCCACCGAAGGGGAATTTTTTATTCTTTTCTACACACTACAATTATGGAATTGGGGAAGGGATACTAATACCCTAACACTAATACTATGGGTGATGGGTAAAGGAGCTCTAATACATATATCTACTTGATAGGGAAAGGAAAACTACCATTCTAATCTATTTCATCTACTGGATTTGGGGAAAGGAAGTCTAATACATGTCACGATTTGAATAGTTGAAAAATAATAATGCTTTTTAACCTAATATTACAAGTTATACAAATATTTGGTTTAATTATGATAGTACACATTTAATAGCTTAACACAATTACTGCCTTTAGTACTATTGTCTTAGTTCTAGAGTCTTTTCTTCTTGTGTTTCTTCATTTTCAGGAGTTTGGGAGCAGCAACTCCTTTCTCCGATTCCGATGATTCTGATGACATGGAATTTTGGCTTGTTGAATCCTGTGAGTAGGATTCTTCTTCTTCTTCCTCCCCATCTGGTTGTAACTTCTTTTCCATCTGCTTCTTTTTTATATTAAACATTTGATACATAAT
>NW_015172578.1:495346-502410 GCF_001447785.1 Gekko japonicus
CTCCCGCAATCAAGCCTCTGCCACCCCCTGCAGATCCCTCACTTACCCCGGGAGGCGGCAGGGAGCATCCTCTGGCCTCCTCTTCCCTCCCTGGGGCCGCTGCGCTCCGGCGCAAGCCCCAGGAATGCGGCAATGACGATGGGCCTCTTCTTTGCTCCCTGGGGCTCACGCCGAAGCGCAGCGGCCATTAGGGGGTGCAGTGCATTTGCTAACAGTGAAGAAAAGTCTGTAGTTACTTCCTGGTTCTGGGAGGGAGTCATTGGTATGTTATTTCTGGTCACCAGTTTTTTATCTGGCGCCCTCCGTCCTCTCCCAGCCATACTATCAACAAGAAGTAAGTTTTCCGAAACAAGACAAAAGTTATGCGATTTAATCCCGCTTTGTATACTTTAGCAGTTTTTGCATTCACTTAACTTCTTATGCACTTCAAAGTTTATTTCCAATTTAAAACCATTTTTAAAGTTTACTCAAAAGAAGGGGGGTGCTTGAATTTCTCTCCCCCAGCGCTTCAAACTTAGGCACTTCCAATTACTACCAAGGTTCAGGTCACTTTTTTCACCTGAGCTTTGCTTGACTCACAGTCTGGAGCCTTGGAGATCATTTGGAAGCATTTTAGTTGTTTGATTGTGATCGCTTGCTCCGGCAGTCGTCTCTGGGCACCATACTGGCTCCGCGGCAACGGTACCTTTTGGGGAAGAAGGTGAGACTCAGTTCCTTGGCCATCACCTTGGAAGAGGCTCTCCTCAGCTCCCCAGGCTGGGAGTCTTCTACAGAGACCCCTGGGAGGTTCGGGATGAACTCGGACCCCTCCCATCAGCCAGGTCTCGGCACGTCTCCATCAGATCGAGATGGGATGTGTCCAAGCGGTGAAACGCTTAAACTGGAAGTCAAGAAAAATTCCCTCCTGACCTTAAAGTGGCATTAATTTGAGCATGTAAAAAAGGGCCATGAGAGCCGAGAACTGACTCATTCCTATCCGCCCTCCCTTTCATGACCTGCCTAAGCTCACAGAATCAGCATTGCTGCCAGATGGCTATCTAATCTCTTTTTAAAAACCTTCAAAGAAGGAAAGCCCACTACCTCCCGAGGAAGCCTGTTCCACTGAAGAACCTCTCTGTTAGGAAGTTATTAATGTTTAGCTGAAAACTCTTTTAATATAATTTTCATCCATTGGTTCTGATCCAACCTTCTGGGGCAACAGAAAACAACTCTGCTCCATCCTCTATGACAGCCCTTCAAATATTTGAAAATGGCTATCATGTCAACTCTCAGTTATCTTCACTCTAGGCTATACATATCCAGCTCTGTCAACCTTTCCTCACAGGTCTTGGTCTCCAGACCCCTCACCATCTTAGTTGGCTTCTGCTGGACATGTTCCAGTTTGTTAACATCCTTCTTAAACTGTGGTGCCCAAAGCTGAACATAATACTCCACGTGAGGTTTAACCAGAGCAGAGTACGGTGAGCATAGTAAAGTGATGCCATCTCTTCATGAGATCTGAACACTGTACTGCTGTTGATGCAGCCCAAAACCACATTTGCCTTTTTAACTATTGCATCACATTGCTGACTCATGTTCAGTGTATGGTCTACTAAGACCCCTAGATCCTTTTTTTCAAGTACTACTGCTGAGACAAGTCTCCCCCATCCTATAATTATGCATGTGATTTTTCTTATTTAAATGCAGAACTTTACATTAATCTTTGTTGAGATTCATTTTGTTAGTTTTAATCCAGTTTTCCAGCCTGTAAAGATCATCCTGTATCTTGATTTTGTCTTCTACTGTATTTGGTACCCCTTCCAATTTAGTATCATCTGCAAATTTAATGAGCATCCCCTCTATTCTTTCATCCAAGTAATTCCTAAGATGCTATGCTGCTATGCTCATGGCAGTCCTGAGTGGAAGAAGACACGGCAAGAAAAAAATGTATGTCACTAGGGCTATTTTTGGGCAGGAACGCACAGGAATGGAGCTCCAGCTGGCTTCAGAGTTGGCCACGCCCACTACAGCCAAAACTTCTGCATGTGTGGCTACAAATGGAAGGCCTAGAGAGTGACAGCTGTGCTGTCAGGGGTGTGGCCTGATATGCTAATGACTTTCTGCTGTTGGGTGTTGCCTATTATGCTAATGAGTTTCTGCTGCGTTTTTTCTACAAAAAAAGGCCTGTATGTCACTTAGAATTGTGTAGTTCCCAGAAGTTTGAGGAAAGCCAGATTGGTGTACTGGTTAGAAATTTGGATTAGGATCTAGGAGACACAGGTTCAAATACTTCCTCTATCATGGATGCTTGCTAAGTGAACTTGGGCCAGCCATTCTCTCTTAGCCTAACCTGCCCTACAGCCATAAGTATAAAAATGGAAGGGGAGAATGATGCTGCAAGCCACTCTGGGCCCCCAATGTTGAGAAAAATGGGATGTAAATACCTAGATAAGATTGGAAATACTCACCTCCTCTGTTACAAATATTTAGCCTGGACAAGGCCTTTGTTTCTAACCCAGCGGCTTGTCAGCCATTGCCCTGAGTGAGCCAAACTACTGAAACCTGCACCAGCCCAAGATATTGGACTGCTGTCCAATTCTGTCAGTGCAGGGATGGAGGCTGTAGCTGTAGCAAACTCCAGGATCCCCTTTTTTCTGGCAGGGTCTTGGGAGGGCCTCAGACAGGTCTAGAGGAGGTGGGATTTTTTTCTCACCCTGTCTCCTCGCTTTCTGGCTTGCTCACATCATCTCATTTGGCAGTCTACAGAGTAGTCACACCCTCCTACATGGCCCTTCTTGAGCACACCTTTTGAAGGGTTCCCTGGGGGAGGGATGCTCCCAGCTTCTCGCTCTCTCTCCTGTCCATGGACTAGACAGTTTGGTGGAGAGCCAGTTTGGTATAGTGGTTAAGTGCGTGGACTCAAATCTGGGAGAACTGGGTTTGAGTCCCCACTCCTCCACTTGCAGCTGCTGGATGACCTTGGGCAAGCCATAGTTCTGTCAGAGCTGTTCTCTCATGAGCAGTTCTCAACAGTGCTCTCTCAGCTAGGGATGTGCATTCGGTTAGTCTGAACCGAATGCACCCCTGAAAATGACTGATTCAGAGCCTTTCGGGCTGCTGCAGGCTTATTTAGATTATGGCCAATTCAGATTCTCTGATCTGAATCCACTTGCTTCTCCCTGGATCTTGATAATCCTGCCCCCCCCCCAGCCTCCTCTGATGCAGATTGCCTTCAGCCTGCTTGGGCTTAGTGATGAACAGACTCCCAGTGTAATGATCTGCTCTACTATATTCAGTGATTTCAACAAGAACAAGACTGTAGACAAGAGCCTCAGCTTGGTTATATTGCATGCAGTGGCCACACCCCAACACACCCCACTCCCAAACAGGTTGCCCCTATCCCCTCCACTGCCTCTTCCCATCTTCCACCCCACAAGGTGCTCTCCCATATATTTGGTCTCCCTGTCCAGACCTGCCCTGTATGGGGCCAAGTGCCACCATTAGGGTTGCCAACCTCTAGAAGGTGTCTGGAGATCTCCTGCTACTACAACTGATCTCCGAGTGACAGGGATCAGTTCTTCTGGAGAAAATGGCTGCTTTGAAAGGTGGACTCTATGGCATTATATCCCATTGAAGTCCCTCCCCAAACTCCACCCTCTTCAGGCTTCACCTCCCCCCAAATCTCCAGGTATTTCCCAACTCACAGCTGGCTACTCTACCCACCATGTCTGCCTCCTCTGCTGTTGCCACACCACTGGGATCCATTGGGCCTGGCTGCCGGCTTCTGCAGGGATCTTCATGCTGTGGCTGGCTCCTCACTGTCTCCAACTGAGTGGGTAAGTGCAGGGATGGGGGCACCACCTCCACACAAGTGCATTGTATTGTATTCGTCCATTTGTTTAAGCTGACTTTTATATTTATCTCAAGAACTCAGATTTGGGGAAAGCCTAAATAAATACATCCATGCGGTTTGAAAGGGGGATGGGTGTTAGGGAGTGGGACAGCCTTGATTGTTCTGAACAGGTTTAGTGCCAGTAAGCATAGGCCATACCTATATGGTGTGGATTCTCCATTTCCCTGCCCTCATCACCAGTAAATGCAGATGCATTCATGCTGGCAATGGAGCATCCACATGGGAATCCTGTGAATGCTGTCTTCTATCAGCTGCAATTTCCCCAGCATTTCCTCCAGTATATCACCAGAGGATTTATCTTTCTAACAAAAAGGGCTAGAGATTTGCTCTGTTGGGAAAATGTAAGATGAGAATTCAGAGGAACTGGCATATCATTGTGCTAGAGTATTATGATGTTATAGCACTACAAGATAGCATAAAGGTAAAGGTAAAGGTTCCCTTGCTCGAAAGCCAGTTGAATCCAACTCTAGGGTTGTGGTGCTCATCTCCGTTTCAAAGCCGAAGAGCCAGCGCTGTCCGAAGTCATTTCTGTGGTCATGTGGTCAGCATGACTAAACACCAAGGTGCATGGATGCTGTTACCTTCCCACCGAAGTGATACTTGCAATTTCTTGCTTTCTACTTGCAATTTCTTGCTTTCGAACTGCTAGGTTGGCAGGAGCTGGAACTAGAGATGGGAGCTAATTCCGTCATGTGGCACACTCGGGTCCGAACTGCTGAACTACCGACCTTCCACAGCCTGCAGTTCAGCGTCTTAACCACTTGAGTCACCGCAGCTCCGTACTCATGTACACAGATGCAAAACGATCCCACTTCACCAGAGCCGAATGGGAGAAGCGAAAGGATCAGGTATGCACGGCTCCTGGTTCAGTCGTGACGCAAATTCATGGGAGGGGCCGAAAAAAATGTGTACCTGCCTGTCCACATGGCATGCAAATGCACATGGTGATTTTTCCAGAAAGATAGTATCTTTGGGAAAGATCAGAGCAAAGCAGGAGTAAATCTGGAAACTGGATATCATATGGATGCTTCCCCCACCCCCCCCAAAAATCTGTTCCAGTTTGGATGGCAAAAGTTCTATACGGAAGTAGCCTATGCGTCAGGGATTTAAGAAAAACAAACTGTAATGTTCCTTGACAGCTGAGCATCTTTCTCCAGATATTGTAATGTAATACTATCAGAGTTTGGATGGGTTGCATGTCTAACAACAGAGGGGGTACAGAACCAATTTGAAGGTAATATTGCAACTCCAGTATGGAACATGGCAGGTAGAAAGTTCTAGATGGTTATTTAGCACAGGTGGAGACCGTTGAAGTCAGTTGAAATAGTGGCTGTCCAGAAACAGGACACAAAGTTTCGGTGCATACAATAGGAGCTTGTTTGTAGATTTACAAATAAAACACACATGAAGCCATCACAGGGACAGCTTCAGCAACTGTGAAAAAATATGGCATGTAAAGTCACTGTAAGATCTCAGAAACCTGAGGTGGGGTTTTGAACCTGGGTCTCCCGGATCCTGCCAATATCTGGGTAAGTTACAAATTATGATGATGAAGAAGAGAAGAGATTGGATTTATACCCCACCCTTCATGTGAAGTCTTAGAGCAGCTTACAAACTCCTTTCCCTTCCCCTCCCCACAACAGACACCCTGTGAAGTAGGTGGGGCTCAGAGAGCTCGTGACAGAAACTGCTCTTTTTCAAGAACAGCTGTGCCACAGTTATGGCTTGCCCAAGGTCATCCAGCCAGGTGCAAGTGGAGGAGTGGGGAATCAAACCCGGTTCTCCCAGATTAGAGTCCTGGCCTGGATGAATCACAAGCGGGAATTAAGATTGCTGGGGAAAAGATCAACAACCTCAGATATGCAGACGATACCACTCTAATGGCAGAAAGTGAAGAGGACCTAAAGAGCCTCTTGCTCAGGGTAAAAGAGGAGAGCGCAAAAGTGGGCTTGAAGCTCAACATCAAAAAAACTAAGATCATGGCATCCGGCCCCATCACTCCTTGGCAAATAGAAGGGGAAGTCGTGGAAGTAGTGACAGACTTCACGTTCCTGGGATCCCAGATCACCGCAGACTGTGACTGCAGCCATGAAATTAAAAGACGCCTGCTCCTTGGGAGGAAAGCGATGGCGAACCTAAACAGCATGATAAAAAGTAGAGACATCACCCTGCCAACAAAAGTCCGCATGGTCAAAGCAATGGTATTCCCAGTAGTCATGTATGGCTGTGAGAGTTGGACTATAAGGAAGGCCGAGCGCCGAAGAATAGATTCTTTTGAACTATGGTGCTGGAGGAGACTCTTGAGAGTCCCTTGGACTGCAAGAAGAACAAATCAGTCAATCCTCAAAGAAATCAACCCTGACTGTTCCCTGGAAGGCCAGATAATGAAACTGAAGCTCAAATACTTTGGCCACCAAATGAGAAGGGAGCACTCACTGGAAAAGACCCTGATGCTGGGAAAGATTGAAGGTCAAAGAAGACGGGAACGGCAAAGGATGAGATGGTTAGACAGTGTCATCGATGCAACGAACATGAAATTGAGCCAACTTCAGAGGACAGCGGAAGACAGGAGGGCCTGGCGGGAGATGGTCCATGGGGTCGCGAAGAGTCGGACTCGACTGTGCGACTGAACAACAACATTTAGAGGAGGGCAAGGAGCTGTTCCTATTGGCAGCAGAAGACAGGACTTGCAATAATGGGTTTAAATTTCAGGTGGAAAGGTACCAGCTAGATAGTAGGGTGTTTTTTGTTTTTGTTTTTTAAATAAGAGTAGTTCAGCACTGGACTTGGCTGTCTAGGGAGATGGGAAGCTTCCCCTTAGTGGTAGTCTTCAAGCAGTGGCTTGTCAGGGATGCTTTAGGCTGAGCAGGGGGTTGGACTAGATGGCCTCTATGACCCTTCCAGCTCTACAATTATATTATTCTAAATGCCTGAAGTAAGTTTGCAATAAAACCACCAATTCTTCCTTTGTCCTCAGAGATGAGTTGCAGTTAACAGGGCAGATTATAAAAATACATCATAATATCTACATGTGCCATAATGGAGCAGTAAGTTTTGTACCAGCAACTCTTCTAAAACTTTAAATTAAAGTACATCCTCTCATTTACTGCATTCCAGAGAAATTTTTGGTGCTTTACTTACAGTTGTTATTCCTTCTTTGCAATTAAATATG